>NW_028297306.1:0-83104 GCF_988280905.1 Pimephales promelas | reverse complement strand
GAATTTGGGAAGATTGGAGAAACTTAATTTTTCGCCCAAAAAAAAAAACGTAAGGGGTACCACTGTCGTTTTTTTTTTCGGGCCGAATTTTTGAGTTTCGATATCTCAGCTCTGGAAGGGGCTAGAGCCTCCATTTTTGCACTCAGGTCTAAGTCTCATGGCCCTCTATCAGAATTTGGGAAGATTGGAGAAACTTAATTTTTCGCCCAAAAAAAAAAAACGTAAGGGGTACCACTGTCGTTTTTTTTTCGGGCCGAATTTTTGAGTTTCGATATCTCAGCTCTGGAAGGGGCTAGAGCCTCCATTTTTGCACTCAGGTCTAAGTCTCATGGCCCTCTATCAGAATTTGGGAAGATTGGAGAAACTTAATTTTTCGCCCAAAAAAAAAAACGTAAGGGGTACCACTGTCGTTTTTTTTTCGGGCCGAATTTTTGAGTTTCGATATCTCAGCTCTGGAAGGGGCTAGAGCCTCCATTTTTGCACTCAGGTCTAAGTCGCATGGCCCTCTATCAGAATTTGGGAAGATTGGAGAAACTTAATTTTTCGCCCGAAAAAAAAAACGTAAGGGGTACCACTGTCGTTTTTTTTTTTTCGGGCCGAATTTTTGAGTTTCGATATCTCAGCTCTGGAAGGGGCTAGAGCCTCCATTTTTGCACTCAGGTCTAAGTCTCATGGCCCTCTATCAGAATTTGGGAAGATTGGAGAAACTTAATTTTTCGCCCAAAAAAAAAACGTAAGGGGTACCACTGTCGTTTTTTTTTTCGGGCCGAATTTTTGAGTTTCGATATCTCAGCTCTGGAAGGGGCTAGAGCCTCCATTTTTGCACTCAGGTCTAAGTCTCATGGCCCTCTATCAGAATTTGGGAAGATTGGAGAAACTTAATTTTTCGCCCAAAAAAAAAAACGTAAGGGGTACCACTGTCGTTTTTTTTTTTCGGGCCGAATTTTTGAGTTTCGATATCTCAGCTCTGGAAGGGGCTAGAGCCTCCATTTTTGCACTCAGGTCTAAGTCTCATGGCCCTCTATCAGAATTTGGGAAGATTGGACAAACTTAATTTTTGCCCAAAAAAAAAACGTAAGGGGTACCACTGTCGTTTTTTTTTTGGGGCCGAATTTTTGAGTTTCGATATCTCAGCTCTGGAAGGGGCTAGAGCCTCCATTTTTGCACTCAGGTCTAAGTCTCATGGCCCTCTATCAGAATTTGGGAAGATTGGAGAAACTTAATTTTTCGCCCAAAAAAAAAACGTAAGGGGTACCACTGTCGTTTTTTTTTCGGGCCGAATTTTTGAGTTTCGATATCTCAGCTCTGGAAGGGGCTAGAGCCTCCATTTTTGCACTCAGGTCTAAGTCTCATGGCCCTCTATCAGAATTTGGGAAGATTGGAGAAACTTAATTTTTCGCCCAAAAAAAAAACGTAAGGGGTACCACTGTCGTTTTTTTTTCGGGCCGAATTTTTGAGTTTCGATATCTCAGCTCTGGAAGGGGCTAGAGCCTCCATTTTTGCACTCAGGTCTAAGTCTCATGGCCCTCTATCAGAATTTGGGAAGATTGGAGAAACTTAATTTTTCGCCCAAAAAAAAAACGTAAGGGGTACCACTGTCGTTTTTTTTTCGGGCCGAATTTTTGAGTTTCGATATCTCAGCTCTGGAAGGGGCTAGAGCCTCCATTTTTGCACTCAGGTCTAAGTCTCATGGCCCTCTATCAGAATTTGGGAAGATTGGAGAAACTTAATTTTTCGCCCAAAAAAAAAACGTAAGGGGTACCACTGTCGTTTTTTTTTCGGGCCGAATTTTTGAGTTTCGATATCTCAGCTCTGGAAGGGGCTAGAGCCTCCATTTTTGCACTCAGGTCTAAGTCTCATGGCCCTCTATCAGAATTTGGGAAGATTGGAGAAACTTAATTTTTCGCCCAAAAAAAAAAACGTAAGGGGTACCACTGTCGTTTTTTTTTCGGGCCGAATTTTTGAGTTTCGATATCTCAGCTCTGGAAGGGGCTAGAGCCTCCATTTTTGCACTCAGGTCTAAGTCTCATGGCCCTCTATCAGAATTTGGGAAGATTGGAGAAACTTAATTTTTCGCCCAAAAAAAAAAACGTAAGGGGTACCACTGTCGTTTTTTTTTCGGGCCGAATTTTTGAGTTTCGATATCTCAGCTCTGGAAGGGGCTAGAGCCTCCATTTTTGCACTCAGGTCTAAGTCTCATGGCCCTCTATCAGAATTTGGGAAGATTGGAGAAACTTAATTTTTCGCCCAAAAAAAAAAACGTAAGGGGTACCACTGTCGTTTTTTTTTCGGGCCGAATTTTTGAGTTTCGATATCTCAGCTCTGGAAGGGGCTAGAGCCTCCATTTTTGCACTCAGGTCTAAGTCTCATGGCCCTCTATCAGAATTTGGGAAGATTGGAGAAACTTAATTTTTCGCCCAAAAAAAAAAACGTAAGGGGTACCACTGTCGTTTTTTTTTCGGGCCGAATTTTTGAGTTTCGATATCTCAGCTCTGGAAGGGGCTAGAGCCTCCATTTTTGCACTCAGGTCTAAGTCTCATGGCCCTCTATCAGAATTTGGGAAGATTGGAGAAACTTAATTTTTCGCCCAAAAAAAAAAACGTAAGGGGTACCACTGTCGTTTTTTTTTCGGGCCGAATTTTTGAGTTTCGATATCTCAGCTCTGGAAGGGGCTAGAGCCTCCATTTTTGCACTCAGGTCTAAGTCTCATGGCCCTCTATCAGAATTTGGGAAGATTGGAGAAACTTAATTTTTCGCCCAAAAAAAAAAACGTAAGGGGTACCACTGTCGTTTTTTTTTTCGGGCCGAATTTTTGAGTTTCGATATCTCAGCTCTGGAAGGGGCTAGAGCCTCCATTTTTGCACTCAGGTCTAAGTCTCATGGCCCTCTATCAGAATTTGGGAAGATTGGAGAAACTTAATTTTTCGCCCCAAAAAAAAAACGTAAGGGGTACCACTGTCGTTTTTTTTTCGGGCCGAATTTTTGAGTTTCGATATCTCAGCTCTGGAAGGGGCTAGAGCCTCCATTTTTGCACTCAGGTCTAAGTCTCATGGCCCTCTATCAGAATTTGGGAAGATTGGAGAAACTTAATTTTTCGCCCAAAAAAAAAAACGTAAGGGGTACCACTGTCGTTTTTTTTTCGGGCCGAATTTTTGAGTTTCGATATCTCAGCTCTGGAAGGGGCTAGAGCCTCCATTTTTGCACTCAGGTCTAAGTCTCATGGCCCTCTATCAGAATTTGGGAAGATTGGAGAAACTTAATTTTTCGCCCAAAAAAAAAAAATGTAAGGGGTACCACTGTCGTTTTTTTTTCGGGCCGAATTTTTGAGTTTCGATATCTCAGCTCTGGAAGGGGCTAGAGCCTCCATTTTTGCACTCAGGTCTAAGTCTCATGGCCCTCTATCAGAATTTGGGAAGATTGGAGAAACTTAATTTTTTGCCCAAAAAAAAAACGTAAGGGGTACCACTGTCGTTTTTTTTTTCGGCCGAATTTTTGAGTTTCGATATCTCAGCTCTGGAAGGGGCTAGAGCCTCCATTTTTGCACTCAGGTCTAAGTCTCATGGCCCTCTATCAGAATTTGGGAAGATTGGAGAAACTTAATTTTTCGCCCAAAAAAAAAAACGTAAGGGGTACCACTGTCGTTTTTTTTTCGGGCCGAATTTTTGAGTTTCGATATCTCAGCTCTGGAAGGGGCTAGAGCCTCCATTTTTGCACTCAGGTCTAAGTCTCATGGCCCTCTATCAGAATTTGGGAAGATTGGAGAAACTTAATTTTTTGCCCAAAAAAAAAAACGTAAGGGGTACCACTGTCGTTTTTTTTTTCGGCCGAATTTTTGAGTTTCGATATCTCAGCTCTGGAAGGGGCTAGAGCCTCCATTTTTGCACTCAGGTCTAAGTCTCTTGGCCCTCTATCAGAATTTGGGAAGATTGGAGAAACTTAATTTTTCGCCCAAAAAAAAAAACGTAAGGGGTACCACTGTCGTTTTTTTTTTTTCGGGCCGAATTTTTGAGTTTCGATATCTCAGCTCTGGAAGGGGCTAGAGCCTCCATTTTTGCACTCAGGTCTAAGTCTCATGGCCCTCTATCAGAATTTGGGAAGATTGGAGAAACTTAATTTTTCGCCCAAAAAAAAAAAAGCAATACGTAAGAAGGGGTACCACTGTCGTTTTTTTTTTCGGGCCGAATTTTTGAGTTTCGATATCTCAGCTCTGGAAGGGGCTAGAGCCTCCATTTTTGCACTCAGGTCTAAGTCTCATGGCCCTCTATCAGAATTTGGGAAGATTGGAGAAACTTAATTTTTCGCCCCAAAAAAAAAACGTAAGGGGTACCACTGTCGTTTTTTTTTCGGGCCGAATTTTTGAGTTTCGATATCTCAGCTCTGGAAGGGGCTAGAGCCTCCATTTTTGCACTCAGGTCTAAGTCTCATGGCCCTCTATCAGAATTTGGGAAGATTGGAGAAACTTAATTTTTCGCCCAAAAAAAAAACGTAAGGGGTACCACTGTCGTTTTTTTTCGGGCCGAATTTTTGAGTTTCGATATCTCAGCTCTGGAAGGGGCTAGAGCCTCCATTTTTGCACTCAGGTCTAAGTCTCATGGCCCTCTATCAGAATTTGGGAAGATTGGAGAAACTTAATTTTTCGCCCAAAAAAAAAAAAATGTAAGGGGTACCACTGTCGTTTTTTTTTCGGGCCGAATTTTTGAGTTTCGATATCTCAGCTCTGGAAGGGGCTAGAGCCTCCATTTTTGCACTCAGGTCTAAGTCTCATGGCCCTCTATCAGAATTTGGGAAGATTGGAGAAACTTAATTTTTTGCCCAAAAAAAAAACGTAAGGGGTACCACTGTCGTTTTTTTTTTCGGCCGAATTTTTGAGTTTCGATATCTCAGCTCTGGAAGGGGCTAGAGCCTCCATTTTTGCACTCAGGTCTAAGTCTCATGGCCCTCTATCAGAATTTGGGAAGATTGGAGAAACTTAATTTTTCGCCCAAAAAAAAAAACGTAAGGGGACCACTGTCGTTTTTTTTTCGGGCCGAATTTTTGAGTTTCGATATCTCAGCTCTGGAAGGGGCTAGAGCCTCCATTTTTGCACTCAGGTCTAAGTCTCATGGCCCTCTATCAGAATTTGGGAAGATTGGAGAAACTTAATTTTTCGCCCAAAAAAAAAAAACGTAAGGGGTACCACTGTCGTTTTTTTTTCGGGCCGAATTTTTGAGTTTCGATATCTCAGCTCTGGAAGGGGCTAGAGCCTCCATTTTTGCACTCAGGTCTAAGTCGCATGGCCCTCTATCAGAATTTGGGAAGATTGGAGAAACTTAATTTTTCGCCCAAAAAAAAAAACGTAAGGGGTACCACTGTCGTTTTTTTTTCGGGCTGAATTTTTGAGTTTCGATATCTCAGCTCTGGAAGGGGCTAGAGCCTCCATTTTTGCACTCAGGTCTAAGTCTCATGGCCCTCTATCAGAATTTGGGAAGATTGGAGAAACTTAATTTTTTGCCCAAAAAAAAAAAAAAAAACGTAAGGGGTACCACTGTCGTTTTTTTTTTCGGGCCGAATTTTTGAGTTTCGATATCTCAGCTCTGGAAGGGGCTAGAGCCTCCATTTTTGCACTCAGGTCTAAGTCTCATGGCCCTCTATCAGAATTTGGGAAGATTGGACAAACTTAATTTTTCGCCCAAAAAAAAAACGTAAGGGGTACCACTGTCGTTTTTTTTTTGGGGCCGAATTTTTGAGTTTCGATATCTCAGCTCTGGAAGGGGCTAGAGCCTCCATTTTTGCACTCAGGTCTAAGTCTCATGGCCCTCTATCAGAATTTGGGAAGATTGGAGAAACTTAATTTTTCGCCCAAAAAAAAAACGTAAGGGGTACCACTGTCGTTTTTTTTTCGGGCCGAATTTTTGAGTTTCGATATCTCAGCTCTGGAAGGGGCTAGAGCCTCCATTTTTGCACTCAGGTCTAAGTCTCATGGCCCTCTATCAGAATTTGGGAAGATTGGAGAAACTTAATTTTTCGCCCCAAAAAAAAACGTAAGGGGTACCACTGTCGTTTTTTTTTCGGGCCGAATTTTTGAGTTTCGATATCTCAGCTCTGGAAGGGGCTAGAGCCTCCATTTTTGCACTCAGGTCTAAGTCTCATGGCCCTCTATCAGAATTTGGGAAGATTGGAGAAACTTAATTTTTTGCCCAAAAAAAAAAACGTAAGGGGTACCACTGTCGTTTTTTTTTTTCGGCCGAATTTTTGAGTTTCGATATCTCAGCTCTGGAAGGGGCTAGAGCCTCCATTTTTGCACTCAGGTCTAAGTCTCTTGGCCCTCTATCAGAATTTGGGAAGATTGGAGAAACTTAATTTTTCGCCCAAAAAAAAAACGTAAGGGGTACCACTGTCGTTTTTTTTTTTCGGGCCGAATTTTTGAGTTTCGATATCTCAGCTCTGGAAGGGGCTAGAGCCTCCATTTTTGCACTCAGGTCTAAGTCTCATGGCCCTCTATCAGAATTTGGGAAGATTGGAGAAACTTAATTTTTCGCCCAAAAAAAAAACGTAAGGGGTACCACTGTCGTTTTTTTTTTCGGGCCGAATTTTTGAGTTTCGATATCTCAGCTCTGGAAGGGGCTAGAGCCTCCATTTTTGCACTCAGGTCTAAGTCTCATGGCCCTCTATCAGAATTTGGGAAGATTGGAGAAACTTAATTTTTCGCCCCAAAAAAAAAACGTAAGGGGTACCACTGTCGTTTTTTTTTCGGGCCGAATTTTTGAGTTTCGATATCTCAGCTCTGGAAGGGGCTAGAGCCTCCATTTTTGCACTCAGGTCTAAGTCTCATGGCCCTCTATCAGAATTTGGGAAGATTGGAGAAACTTAATTTTTCGCCCAAAAAAAAAACGTAAGGGGTACCACTGTCGTTTTTTTTTCGGGCCGAATTTTTGAGTTTCGATATCTCAGCTCTGGAAGGGGCTAGAGCCTCCATTTTTGCACTCAGGTCTAAGTCTCATGGCCCTCTATCAGAATTTGGGAAGATTGGAGAAACTTAATTTTTCGCCCAAAAAAAAAAAAAATGTAAGGGGTACCACTGTCGTTTTTTTTTCGGGCCGAATTTTTGAGTTTCGATATCTCAGCTCTGGAAGGGGCTAGAGCCTCCATTTTTGCACTCAGGTCTAAGTCTCATGGCCCTCTATCAGAATTTGGGAAGATTGGAGAAACTTAATTTTTTGCCCAAAAAAAAAACGTAAGGGGTACCACTGTCGTTTTTTTTTTCGGGCCGAATTTTTGAGTTTCGATATCTCAGCTCTGGAAGGGGCTAGAGCCTCCATTTTTGCACTCAGGTCTAAGTCTCATGGCCCTCTATCAGAATTTGGGAAGATTGGAGAAACTTAATTTTTCGCCCAAAAAAAAAAACGTAAGGGGTACCACTGTCGTTTTTTTTTCGGGCCGAATTTTTGAGTTTCGATATCTCAGCTCTGGAAGGGGCTAGAGCCTCCATTTTTGCACTCAGGTCTAAGTCGCATGGCCCTCTATCAGAATTTGGGAAGATTGGAGAAACTTAATTTTTCGCCCAAAAAAAAAAACGTAAGGGGTACCACTGTCGTTTTTTTTTCGGGCCGAATTTTTGAGTTTCGATATCTCAGCTCTGGAAGGGGCTAGAGCCTCCATTTTTGCACTCAGGTCTAAGTCTCATGGCCCTCTATCAGAATTTGGGAAGATTGGAGAAACTTAATTTTTTGCCCAAAAAAAAAAAAAACGTAAGGGGTACCACTGTCGTTTTTTTTTTCGGGCCGAATTTTTGAGTTTCGATATCTCAGCTCTGGAAGGGGCTAGAGCCTCCATTTTTGCACTCAGGTCTAAGTCTCTTGGCCCTCTATCAGAATTTGGGAAGATTGGAGAAACTTAATTTTTCGCCCAAAAAAAAAAACGTAAGGGGTACCACTGTCGTTTTTTTTTTTCGGGCCGAATTTTTGAGTTTCGATATCTCAGCTCTGGAAGGGGCTAGAGCCTCCATTTTTGCACTCAGGTCTAAGTCTCATGGCCCTCTATCAGAATTTGGGAAGATTGGACAAACTTAATTTTTCGCCCAAAAAAAAAACGTAAGGGGTACCACTGTCGTTTTTTTTTTGGGGCCGAATTTTTGAGTTTCGATATCTCAGCTCTGGAAGGGGCTAGAGCCTCCATTTTTGCACTCAGGTCTAAGTCTCATGGCCCTCTATCAGAATCTGGGAAGATTGGAGAAACTTAATTTTTCGCCCAAAAAAAAAACGTAAGGGGTACCACTGTCGTTTTTTTTTCGGGCCGAATTTTTGAGTTTCGATATCTCAGCTCTGGAAGGGGCTAGAGCCTCCATTTTTGCACTCAGGTCTAAGTCTCATGGCCCTCTATCAGAATTTGGGAAGATTGGAGAAACTTAATTTTTTGCCCAAAAAAAAAAACGTAAGGGGTACCACTGTCGTTTTTTTTTTTCGGCCGAATTTTTGAGTTTCGATATCTCAGCTCTGGAAGGGGCTAGAGCCTCCATTTTTGCACTCAGGTCTAAGTCTCTTGGCCCTCTATCAGAATTTGGGAAGATTGGAGAAACTTAATTTTTCGCCCAAAAAAAAAAACGTAAGGGGTACCACTGTCGTTTTTTTTTTTCGGGCCGAATTTTTGAGTTTCGATATCTCAGCTCTGGAAGGGGCTAGAGCCTCCATTTTTGCACTCAGGTCTAAGTCTCATGGCCCTCTATCAGAATTTGGGAAGATTGGAGAAACTTAATTTTTCGCCCAAAAAAAAAACGTAAGGGGTACCACTGTCGTTTTTTTTTTTCGGGCCGAATTTTTGAGTTTCGATATCTCAGCTCTGGAAGGGGCTAGAGCCTCCATTTTTGCACTCAGGTCTAAGTCTCATGGCCCTCTATCAGAATTTGGGAAGATTGGAGAAACTTAATTTTTCGCCCCAAAAAAAAAACGTAAGGGGTACCACTGTCGTTTTTTTTTCGGGCCGAATTTTTGAGTTTCGATATCTCAGCTCTGGAAGGGGCTAGAGCCTCCATTTTTGCACTCAGGTCTAAGTCTCATGGCCCTCTATCAGAATTTGGGAAGATTGGAGAAACTTAATTTTTCGCCCAAAAAAAAAACGTAAGGGGTACCACTGTCGTTTTTTTTTCGGGCCGAATTTTTGAGTTTCGATATCTCAGCTCTGGAAGGGGCTAGAGCCTCCATTTTTGCACTCAGGTCTAAGTCTCATGGCCCTCTATCAGAATTTGGGAAGATTGGAGAAACTTAATTTTTCGCCCAAAAAAAAAAAAATGTAAGGGGTACCACTGTCGTTTTTTTTTCGGGCCGAATTTTTGAGTTTCGATATCTCAGCTCTGGAAGGGGCTAGAGCCTCCATTTTTGCACTCAGGTCTAAGTCTCATGGCCCTCTATCAGAATTTGGGAAGATTGGAGAAACTTAATTTTTTGCCCAAAAAAAAAACGTAAGGGGTACCACTGTCGTTTTTTTTTTCGGCCGAATTTTTGAGTTTCGATATCTCAGCTCTGGAAGGGGCTAGAGCCTCCATTTTTGCACTCAGGTCTAAGTCTCATGGCCCTCTATCAGAATTTGGGAAGATTGGAGAAACTTAATTTTTCGCCCAAAAAAAAAAACGTAAGGGGACCACTGTCGTTTTTTTTTCGGGCCGAATTTTTGAGTTTCGATATCTCAGCTCTGGAAGGGGCTAGAGCCTCCATTTTTGCACTCAGGTCTAAGTCTCATGGCCCTCTATCAGAATTTGGGAAGATTGGAGAAACTTAATTTTTCGCCCAAAAAAAAAACGTAAGGGGTACCACTGTCGTTTTTTTTTTCGGGCCGAATTTTTGAGTTTCGATATCTCAGCTCTGGAAGGGGCTAGAGCCTCCATTTTTGCACTCAGGTCTAAGTCTCATGGCCCTCTATCAGAATTTGGGAAGATTGGAGAAACTTAATTTTTCGCCCCAAAAAAAAAACGTAAGGGGTACCACTGTCGTTTTTTTTTCGGGCCGAATTTTTGAGTTTCGATATCTCAGCTCTGGAAGGGGCTAGAGCCTCCATTTTTGCACTCAGGTCTAAGTCTCATGGCCCTCTATCAGAATTTGGGAAGATTGGAGAAACTTAATTTTTCGCCCAAAAAAAAAAACGTAAGGGGTACCACTGTCGTTTTTTTTTCGGGCCGAATTTTTGAGTTTCGATATCTCAGCTCTGGAAGGGGCTAGAGCCTCCATTTTTGCACTCAGGTCTAAGTCTCATGGCCCTCTATCAGAATTTGGGAAGATTGGAGAAACTTAATTTTTCGCCCAAAAAAAAAAAAAATGTAAGGGGTACCACTGTCGTTTTTTTTTCGGGCCGAATTTTTGAGTTTCGATATCTCAGCTCTGGAAGGGGCTAGAGCCTCCATTTTTGCACTCAGGTCTAAGTCTCATGGCCCTCTATCAGAATTTGGGAAGATTGGAGAAACTTAATTTTTTGCCCAAAAAAAAAACGTAAGGGGTACCACTGTCGTTTTTTTTTTCGGCCGAATTTTTGAGTTTCGATATCTCAGCTCTGGAAGGGGCTAGAGCCTCCATTTTTGCACTCAGGTCTAAGTCTCATGGCCCTCTATCAGAATTTGGGAAGATTGGAGAAACTTAATTTTTCGCCCAAAAAAAAAACGTAAGGGGTACCACTGTCGTTTTTTTTTCGGGCCGAATTTTTGAGTTTCGATATCTCAGCTCTGGAAGGGGCTAGAGCCTCCATTTTTGCACTCAGGTCTAAGTCTCATGGCCCTCTATCAGAATTTGGGAAGATTGGAGAAACTTAATTTTTTGCCCAAAAAAAAAAAACGTAAGGGGTACCACTGTCGTTTTTTTTTTTCGGCCGAATTTTTGAGTTTCGATATCTCAGCTCTGGAAGGGGCTAGAGCCTCCATTTTTGCACTCAGGTCTAAGTCTCTTGGCCCTCTATCAGAATTTGGGAAGATTGGAGAAACTTAATTTTTCGCCCAAAAAAAAAACGTAAGGGGTACCACTGTCGTTTTTTTTTTTCGGGCCGAATTTTTGAGTTTCGATATCTCAGCTCTGGAAGGGGCTAGAGCCTCCATTTTTGCACTCAGGTCTAAGTCTCATGGCCCTCTATCAGAATTTGGGAAGATTGGAGAAACTTAATTTTTCGCCCAAAAAAAAAACGTAAGGGGTACCACTGTCGTTTTTTTTTTCGGGCCGAATTTTTGAGTTTCGATATCTCAGCTCTGGAAGGGGCTAGAGCCTCCATTTTTGCACTCAGGTCTAAGTCTCATGGCCCTCTATCAGAATTTGGGAAGATTGGAGAAACTTAATTTTTCGCCCAAAAAAAAAACGTAAGGGGTACCACTGTCGTTTTTTTTTCGGGCCGAATTTTTGAGTTTCGATATCTCAGCTCTGGAAGGGGCTAGAGCCTCCATTTTTGCACTCAGGTCTAAGTCTCATGGCCCTCTATCAGAATTTGGGAAGATTGGAGAAACTTAATTTTTTGCCCAAAAAAAAAAACGTAAGGGGTACCACTGTCGTTTTTTTTTTCGGCCGAATTTTTGAGTTTCGATATCTCAGCTCTGGAAGGGGCTAGAGCCTCCATTTTTGCACTCAGGTCTAAGTCTCATGGCCCTCTATCAGAATTTGGGAAGATTGGAGAAACTTAATTTTTCGCCCAAAAAAAAAAACGTAAGGGGTACCACTGTCGTTTTTTTTTTCGGGCCGAATTTTTGAGTTTCGATATCTCAGCTCTGGAAGGGGCTAGAGCCTCCATTTTTGCACTCAGGTCTAAGTCTCATGGCCCTCTATCAGAATTTGGAAAGATTGGAGAAACTTAATTTTTCGCCCAAAATAAAAAACGTAAGGGGTACCACTGTCGTTTTTTTTTCGGGCCGAATTTTTGAGTTTCGATATCTCAGCTCTGGAAGGGGCTAGAGCCTCCATTTTTGCACTCAGGTCTAAGTCTCATGGCCCTCTATCAGAATTTGGGAAGATTGGACAAACTTAATTTTTCGCCCAAAAAAAAAACGTAAGGGGTACCACTGTCATTTTTTTTTTGGGGCCGAATTTTTGAGTTTCGATATCTCAGCTCTGGAAGGGGCTAGAGCCTCCATTTTTGCACTCAGGTCTAAGTCTCATGGCCCTCTATCAGAATTTGGGAAGATTGGAGAAACTTAATTTTTCGGCCAAAAAAAAAACGTAAGGGGTACCACTGTCGTTTTTTTTTTCGGGCCGAATTTTTGAGTTTCGATATCTCAGCTCTGGAAGGGGCTAGAGCCTCCATTTTTGCACTCAGGTCTAAGTCTCATGGCCCTCTATCAGAATTTGGGAAGATTGGAGAAACTTAATTTTTCGCCCCAAAAAAAAAACGTAAGGGGTACCACTGTCGTTTTTTTTTCGGGCCGAATTTTTGAGTTTCGATATCTCAGCTCTGGAAGGGGCTAGAGCCTCCATTTTTGCACTCAGGTCTAAGTCTCATGGCCCTCTATCAGAATTTGGGAAGATTGGAGAAACTTAATTTTTTGCCCCAAAAAAAAAACGTAAGGGGTACCACTGTCGTTTTTTTTTTCGGCCGAATTTTTGAGTTTCGATATCTCAGCTCTGGAAGGGGCTAGAGCCTCCATTTTTGCACTCAGGTCTAAGTCTCATGGCCCTCTATCAGAATTTGGGAAGATTGGAGAAACTTAATTTTTCGCCCAAAAAAAAAACCGTAAGGGGTACCACTGTCGTTTTTTTTTCGGGCCGAATTTTTGAGTTTCGATATCTCAGCTCTGGAAGGGGCTAGAGCCTCCATTTTTGCACTCAGGTCTAAGTCTCATGGCCCTCTATCAGAATTTGGGAAGATTGGAGAAACTTAATTTTTCGCCCAAAAAAAAAAACGTAAGGGGTACCACTGTCGTTTTTTTTTCGGGCCGAATTTTTGAGTTTCGATATCTCAGCTCTGGAAGGGGCTAGAGCCTCCATTTTTGCACTCAGGTCTAAGTCTCATGGCCCTCTATCAGAATTTGGGAAGATTGGAGAAACTTAATTTTTCGCCCAAAAAAAAAAAAATGTAAGGGGTACCACTGTCGTTTTTTTTTCGGGCCGAATTTTTGAGTTTCGATATCTCAGCTCTGGAAGGGGCTAGAGCCTCCATTTTTGCACTCAGGTCTAAGTCTCATGGCCCTCTATCAGAATTTGGGAAGATTGGAGAAACTTAATTTTTTGCCCAAAAAAAAAACGTAAGGGGTACCACTGTCGTTTTTTTTTTCGGCCGAATTTTTGAGTTTCGATATCTCAGCTCTGGAAGGGGCTAGAGCCTCCATTTTTGCACTCAGGTCTAAGTCTCATGGCCCTCTATCAGAATTTGGGAAGATTGGAGAAACTTAATTTTTCGCCCAAAAAAAAAACGTAAGGGGTACCACTGTCGTTTTTTTTTCGGGCCGAATTTTTGAGTTTCGATATCTCAGCTCTGGAAGGGGCTAGAGCCTCCATTTTTGCACTCAGGTCTAAGTCTCATGGCCCTCTATCAGAATTTGGGAAGATTGGAGAAACTTAATTTTTTGCCCAAAAAAAAAAACGTAAGGGGTACCACTGTCGTTTTTTTTTTTCGGCCGAATTTTTGAGTTTCGATATCTCAGCTCTGGAAGGGGCTAGAGCCTCCATTTTTGCACTCAGGTCTAAGTCTCTTGGCCCTCTATCAGAATTTGGGAAGATTGGAGAAACTTAATTTTTCGCCCAAAAAAAAAAACGTAAGGGGTACCACTGTCGTTTTTTTTTTTCGGGCCGAATTTTTGAGTTTCGATATCTCAGCTCTGGAAGGGGCTAGAGCCTCCATTTTTGCACTCAGGTCTAAGTCTCATGGCCCTCTATCAGAATTTGGGAAGATTGGAGAAACTTAATTTTTCGCCCAAAAAAAAAACGTAAGGGGTACCACTGTCGTTTTTTTTTTCGGGCCGAATTTTTGAGTTTCGATATCTCAGCTCTGGAAGGGGCTAGAGCCTCCATTTTTGCACTCAGGTCTAAGTCTCATGGCCCTCTATCAGAATTTGGGAAGATTGGAGAAACTTAATTTTTCGCCCCAAAAAAAAAACGTAAGGGGTACCACTGTCGTTTTTTTTTCGGGCCGAATTTTTGAGTTTCGATATCTCAGCTCTGGAAGGGGCTAGAGCCTCCATTTTTGCACTCAGGTCTAAGTCTCATGGCCCTCTATCAGAATTTGGGAAGATTGGAGAAACTTAATTTTTCGCCCAAAAAAAAAACGTAAGGGGTACCACTGTCGTTTTTTTTTCGGGCCGAATTTTTGAGTTTCGATATCTCAGCTCTGGAAGGGGCTAGAGCCTCCATTTTTGCACTCAGGTCTAAGTCTCATGGCCCTCTATCAGAATTTGGGAAGATTGGAGAAACTTAATTTTTTGCCCAAAAAAAAAAACGTAAGGGGTACCACTGTCGTTTTTTTTTTCGGCCGAATTTTTGAGTTTCGATATCTCAGCTCTGGAAGGGGCTAGAGCCTCCATTTTTGCACTCAGGTCTAAGTCTCATGGCCCTCTATCAGAATTTGGGAAGATTGGAGAAACTTAATTTTTCGCCCAAAAAAAAAAACGTAAGGGGTACCACTGTCGTTTTTTTTTTCGGGCCGAATTTTTGAGTTTCGATATCTCAGCTCTGGAAGGGGCTAGAGCCTCCATTTTTGCACTCAGGTCTAAGTCTCATGGCCCTCTATCAGAATTTGGAAAGATTGGAGAAACTTAATTTTTCGCCCAAAATAAAAAACGTAAGGGGTACCACTGTCGTTTTTTTTTCGGGCCGAATTTTTGAGTTTCGATATCTCAGCTCTGGAAGGGGCTAGAGCCTCCATTTTTGCACTCAGGTCTAAGTCTCATGGCCCTCTATCAGAATTTGGGAAGATTGGACAAACTTAATTTTTCGCCCAAAAAAAAAACGTAAGGGGTACCACTGTCATTTTTTTTTTGGGGCCGAATTTTTGAGTTTCGATATCTCAGCTCTGGAAGGGGCTAGAGCCTCCATTTTTGCACTCAGGTCTAAGTCTCATGGCCCTCTATCAGAATTTGGGAAGATTGGAGAAACTTAATTTTTCGGCCAAAAAAAAAACGTAAGGGGTACCACTGTCGTTTTTTTTTTCGGGCCGAATTTTTGAGTTTCGATATCTCAGCTCTGGAAGGGGCTAGAGCCTCCATTTTTGCACTCAGGTCTAAGTCTCATGGCCCTCTATCAGAATTTGGGAAGATTGGAGAAACTTAATTTTTCGCCCCAAAAAAAAAACGTAAGGGGTACCACTGTCGTTTTTTTTTCGGGCCGAATTTTTGAGTTTCGATATCTCAGCTCTGGAAGGGGCTAGAGCCTCCATTTTTGCACTCAGGTCTAAGTCTCATGGCCCTCTATCAGAATTTGGGAAGATTGGAGAAACTTAATTTTTTGCCCCAAAAAAAAAACGTAAGGGGTACCACTGTCGTTTTTTTTTTCGGCCGAATTTTTGAGTTTCGATATCTCAGCTCTGGAAGGGGCTAGAGCCTCCATTTTTGCACTCAGGTCTAAGTCTCATGGCCCTCTATCAGAATTTGGGAAGATTTGAGAAACTTAATTTTTCGCCCAAAAAAAAAACCGTAAGGGGTACCACTGTCGTTTTTTTTTCGGGCCGAATTTTTGAGTTTCGATATCTCAGCTCTGGAAGGGGCTAGAGCCTCCATTTTTGCACTCAGGTCTAAGTCTCATGGCCCTCTATCAGAATTTGGGAAGATTGGAGAAACTTAATTTTTCGCCCAAAAAAAAAAACGTAAGGGGTACCACTGTCGTTTTTTTTTCGGGCCGAATTTTTGAGTTTCGATATCTCAGCTCTGGAAGGGGCTAGAGCCTCCATTTTTGCACTCAGGTCTAAGTCTCATGGCCCTCTATCAGAATTTGGTAAGATTGGAGAAACTTAATTTTTCGCCCAAAAAAAAAAACGTAAGGGGTACCACTGTCGTTTTTTTTTCGGGCCGAATTTTTGAGTTTCGATATCTCAGCTCTGGAAGGGGCTAGAGCCTCCATTTTTGCACTCAGGTCTAAGTCTCATGGCCCTCTATCAGAATTTGGGAAGATTGGAGAAACTTAATTTTTTTGCCCAAAAAAAAAACGTAAGGGGTACCACTGTCGTTTTTTTTTTTGGGGCCGAATTTTTGAGTTTCGATATCTCAGCTCTGGAAGGGGCTAGAGCCTCCATTTTTGCACTCAGGTCTAAGTCTCATGGCCCTCTATCAGAATTTGGGAAGATTGGAGAAACTTAATTTTTTGCCCAAAAAAAAAAAACGTAAGGGGTACCACTGTCGTTTTTTTTTTCGGGCCGAATTTTTGAGTTTCGATATCTCAGCTCTGGAAGGGGCTAGAGCCTCCATTTTTGCACTCAGGTCTAAGTCTCTTGGCCCTCTATCAGAATTTGGGAAGATTGGAGAAACTTAATTTTTCGCCCAAAAAAAAAAACGTAAGGGGTACCACTGTCGTTTTTTTTTTTCGGGCCGAATTTTTGAGTTTCGATATCTCAGCTCTGGAAGGGGCTAGAGCCTCCATTTTTGCACTCAGGTCTAAGTCTCATGGCCCTCTATCAGAATTTGGGAAGATTGGAGAAACTTAATTTTTCGCCCAAAAAAAAAACGTAAGGGGTACCACTGTCGTTTTTTTTTCGGGCCGAATTTTTGAGTTTCGATATCTCAGCTCTGGAAGGGGCTAGAGCCTCCATTTTTGCACTCAGGTCTAAGTCTCATGGCCCTCTATCAGAATTTGGGAAGATTGGACAAACTTAATTTTTCGCCCAAAAAAATAACGTAAGGGGTACCACTGTCGTTTTTTTTTTGGGGCCGAATTTTTGAGTTTCGATATCTCAGCTCTGGAAGGGGCTAGAGCCTCCATTTTTGCACTCAGGTCTAAGTCTCATGGCCCTCTATCAGAATTTGGGAAGATTGGAGAAACTTAATTTTTCGCCCAAAAAAAAAAACGTAAGGGGTACCACTGTCGTTTTTTTTTCGGGCCGAATTTTTGAGTTTCGATATCTCAGCTCTGGAAGGGGCTAGAGCCTCCATTTTTGCACTCAGGTCTAAGTCTCATGGCCCTCTATCAGAATTTGGGAAGATTGGAGAAACTTAATTTTTCGCCCCAAAAAAAAACGTAAGGGGTACGACTGTCGTTTTTTTTTCGGGCCGAATTTTTGAGTTTCGATATCTCAGCTCTGGAAGGGGCTAGAGCCTCCATTTTTGCACTCAGGTCTAAGTCTCATGGCCCTCTATCAGAATTTGGGAAGATTGGAGAAACTTAATTTTTCGCCCAAAAAAAAAACGTAAGGGGTACCACTGTCGTTTTTTTTTCGGGCCGAATTTTTGAGTTTCGATATCTCAGCTCTGGAAGGGGCTAGAGCCTCCATTTTTGCACTCAGGTCTAAGTCTCATGGCCCTCTATCAGAATTTGGGAAGATTGGAGAAACTTAATTTTTCGCCCAAAAAAAAAAACGTAAGGGGTACCACTGTCGTTTTTTTTTTTCGGCCGAATTTTTGAGTTTCGATATCTCAGCTCTGGAAGGGGCTAGAGCCTCCATTTTTGCACTCAGGTCTAAGTCTCATGGCCCTCTATCAGAATTTGGGAAGATTGGAGAAACTTAATTTTTCGCCCAAAAAAAAAAACGTAAGGGGTACCACTGTCGTTTTTTTTTCGGGCCGAATTTTTGAGTTTCGATATCTCAGCTCTGGAAGGGGCTAGAGCCTCCATTTTTGCACTCAGGTCTAAGTCTCATGGCCCTCTATCAGAATTTGGGAAGATTGGAGAAACTTAATTTTTCGCCCAAAAAAAAAAAACGTAAGGGGTACCACTGTCGTTTTTTTTTTCGGGCCGAATTTTTGAGTTTCGATATCTCAGCTCTGGAAGGGGCTAGAGCCTCCATTTTTGCACTCAGGTCTAAGTCTCATGGCCCTCTATCAGAATTTGGGAAGATTGGAGAAACTTAATTTTTCGCCCAAAAAAAAAAACGTAAGGGGTACCACTGTTGTTTTTTTTTTCGGGCCGAATTTTTGAGTTTCGATATCTCAGCTCTGGAAGGGGCTAGAGCCTCCATTTTTGCACTCAGGTCTAAGTCTCATGGCCCTCTATCAGAATTTGGGAAGATTGGAGAAACTTAATTTTTCGCCCAAAAAAAAAAACGTAAGGGGTACCACTGTCGTTTTTTTTTTCGGGCCGAATTTTTGAGTTTCGATATCTCAGCTCTGGAAGGGGCTAGAGCCTCCATTTTTGCACTCAGGTCTAAGTCTCATGGCCCTCTATCAGAATTTGGGAAGATTGGAGAAACTTAATTTTTTGCCCAAAAAAAAAACGTGAGGGGTACCACTGTCGTTTTTTTTTTCGGCCGAATTTTTGAGTTTCGATATCTCAGCTCTGGAAGGGGCTAGAGCCTCCATTTTTGCACTCAGGTCTAAGTCTCATGGCCCTCTATCAGAATTTGGGAAGATTGGAGAAACTTAATTTTTCGCCCAAAAAAAAAAAACGTAAGGGGTACCACTGTCGTTTTTTTTTCGGGCCGAATTTTTGAGTTTCGATATCTCAGCTCTGGAAGGGGCTAGAGCCTCCATTTTTGCACTCAGGTCTAAGTCTCATGGCCCTCTATCAGAATTTGGGAAGATTGGAGAAACTTAATTTTTCGCCCAAAAAAAAAAACGTAAGGGGTACCACTGTCGTTTTTTTTTTTCGGGCCGAATTTTTGAGTTTCGATATCTCAGCTCTGGAAGGGGCTAGAGCCTCCATTTTTGCACTCAGGTCTAAGTCTCATGGCCCTCTATCAGAATTTGGGAAGATTGGAGAAACTTAATTTTTCGCCCAAAAAAAAAAACGTAAGGGGTACCACTGTCGTTTTTTTTTTTCGGCCGAATTTTTGAGTTTCGATATCTCAGCTCTGGAAGGGGCTAGAGCCTCCATTTTTGCACTCAGGTCTAAGTCTCATGGCCCTCTATCAGAATTTGGGAAGATTGGAGAAACTTAATTTTTCGCCCAAAAAAAAAAACGTAAGGGGTACCACTGTCGTTTTTTTTTCGGGCCGAATTTTTGAGTTTCGATATCTCAGCTCTGGAAGGGGCTAGAGCCTCCATTTTTGCACTCAGGTCTAAGTCTCATGGCCCTCTATCAGAATTTGGGAAGATTGGAGAAACTTAATTTTTCGCCCAAAAAAAAAAAACGTAAGGGGTACCACTGTCGTTTTTTTTTTCGGGCCGAATTTTTGAGTTTCGATATCTCAGCTCTGGAAGGGGCTAGAGCCTCCATTTTTGCACTCAGGTCTAAGTCTCATGGCCCTCTATCAGAATTTGGGAAGATTGGAGAAACTTAATTTTTCGCCCAAAAAAAAAAACGTAAGGGGTACCACTGTTGTTTTTTTTTTCGGGCCGAATTTTTGAGTTTCGATATCTCAGCTCTGGAAGGGGCTAGAGCCTCCATTTTTGCACTCAGGTCTAAGTCTCATGGCCCTCTATCAGAATTTGGGAAGATTGGAGAAACTTAATTTTTCGCCCAAAAAAAAAAACGTAAGGGGTACCACTGTCGTTTTTTTTTTCGGGCCGAATTTTTGAGTTTCGATATCTCAGCTCTGGAAGGGGCTAGAGCCTCCATTTTTGCACTCAGGTCTAAGTCTCATGGCCCTCTATCAGAATTTGGGAAGATTGGAGAAACTTAATTTTTTGCCCAAAAAAAAAACGTGAGGGGTACCACTGTCGTTTTTTTTTTCGGCCGAATTTTTGAGTTTCGATATCTCAGCTCTGGAAGGGGCTAGAGCCTCCATTTTTGCACTCAGGTCTAAGTCTCATGGCCCTCTATCAGAATTTGGGAAGATTGGAGAAACTTAATTTTTCGCCCAAAAAAAAAAACGTAAGGGGTACCACTGTCGTTTTTTTTTCGGGCCGAATTTTTGAGTTTCGATATCTCAGCTCTGGAAGGGGCTAGAGCCTCCATTTTTGCACTCAGGTCTAAGTCTCATGGCCCTCTATCAGAATTTGGGAAGATTGGAGAAACTTAATTTTTCGCCCAAAAAAAAAAACGTAAGGGGTACCACTGTCGTTTTTTTTTTTCGGGCCGAATTTTTGAGTTTCGATATCTCAGCTCTGGAAGGGGCTAGAGCCTCCATTTTTGCACTAAGGTCTAAGTCTCATGGCCCTCTATCAGAATTTGGGAAGATTGGAGAAACTTAATTTTTCGCCCAAAAAAAAAACGTAAGGGGTACCACTGTCGTTTTTTTTTTGGGGCCGAATTTTTGAGTTTCGATATCTCAGCTCTGGAAGGGGCTAGAGCCTCCATTTTTGCACTCAGGTCTAAGTCTCATGGCCCTCTATCAGAATTTGGGAAGATTGGAGAAACTTAATTTTTTGCCCAAAAAAAAAAACGTAAGGGGTACCACTGTCGTTTTTTTTTTCGGGCCGAATTTTTGAGTTTCGATATCTCAGCTCTGGAAGGGGCTAGAGCCTCAATTTTTGCACTCAGGTCTAAGTCTCTTGGCCCTCTATCAGAATTTGGGAAGATTGGAGAAACTTAATTTTTTGCCCAAAAAAAAAACGTAAGGGGTACCACTGTCGTTTTTTTTTTCGGGCCGAATTTTTGAGTTTCGATATCTCAGCTCTGGAAGGGGCTAGAGCCTCCATTTTTGCACTCAGGTCTAAGTCTCATGGCCCTCTATCAGAATTTGGGAAGATTGGAGAAACTTAATTTTTCGCCCAAAAAAAAAAAACGTAAGGGGTACCACTGTCGTTTTTTTTTTCGGGCCGAATTTTTGAGTTTCGATATCTCAGCTCTGGAAGGGGCTAGAGCCTCCATTTTTGCACTCAGGTCTAAGTCTCATGGCCCTCTATCAGAATTTGGGAAGATTGGAGAAACTTAATTTTTTGCCCAAAAAAAAAAACGTAAGGGGTACCACTGTCGTTTTTTTTTTCGGCCGAATTTTTGAGTTTCGATATCTCAGCTCTGGAAGGGGCTAGAGCCTCCATTTTTGCACTCAGGTCTAAGTCTCATGGCCCTCTATCAGAATTTGGGAAGATTGGAGAAACTTAATTTTTCGCCCAAAAAAAAAAACGTAAGGGGTACCACTGTCGTTTTTTTTTCGGGCCGAATTTTTGAGTTTCGATATCTCAGCTCTGGAAGGGGCTAGAGCCTCCATTTTTGCACTCAGGTCTAAGTCTCATGGCCCTCTATCAGAATTTGGGAAGATTGGAGAAACTTAATTTTTTGCCCAAAAAAAAAAACGTAAGGGGTACCACTGTCGTTTTTTTTTTTCGGGCCGAATTTTTGAGTTTCGATATCTCAGCTCTGGAAGGGGCTAGAGCCTCCATTTTTGCACTCAGGTCTAAGTCTCATGGCCCTCTATCAGAATTTGGGAAGATTGGAGAAACTTAATTTTTCGCCCAAAAAAAAAACGTAAGGGGTACCACTGTCGTTTTTTTTTTGGGGCCGAATTTTTGAGTTTCGATATCTCAGCTCTGGAAGGGGCTAGAGCCTCCATTTTTGCACTCAGGTCTAAGTCTCATGGCCCTCTATCAGAATTTGGGAAGATTGGAGAAACTTAATTTTTTGCCCAAAAAAAAAAAACGTAAGGGGCACCACTGTCGTTTTTTTTTTCGGGCCGAATTTTTGAGTTTCGATATCTCAGCTCTGGAAGGGGCTAGAGCCTCAATTTTTGCACTCAGGTCTAAGTCTCTTGGCCCTCTATCAGAATTTGGGAAGATTGGAGAAACTTAATTTTTTGCCCAAAAAAAAAAACGTAAGGGGTACCACTGTCGTTTTTTTTTTCGGGCCGAATTTTTGAGTTTCGATATCTCAGCTCTGGAAGGGGCTAGAGCCTCCATTTTTGCACTCAGGTCTAAGTCTCATGGCCCTCTATCAGAATTTGGGAAGATTGGAGAAACTTAATTTTTCGCCCAAAAAAAAAAAACGTAAGGGGTACCACTGTCGTTTTTTTTTTCGGGCCGAATTTTTGAGTTTCGATATCTCAGCTCTGGAAGGGGCTAGAGCCTCCATTTTTGCACTCAGGTCTAAGTCTCATGGCCCTCTATCAGAATTTGGGAAGATTGGAGAAACTTAATTTTTTGCCCAAAAAAAAAAACGTAAGGGGTACCACTGTCGTTTTTTTTTTCGGCCGAATTTTTGAGTTTCGATATCTCAGCTCTGGAAGGGGCTAGAGCCTCCATTTTTGCACTCAGGTCTAAGTCTCATGGCCCTCTATCAGAATTTGGGAAGATTGGAGAAACTTAATTTTTCGCCCAAAAAAAAAAACGTAAGGGTACCACTGTCGTTTTTTTTTTCGGGCCGAATTTTTGAGTTTCGATATCTCAGCTCTGGAAGGGGCTAGAGCCTCCATTTTTGCACTCAGGTCTAAGTCTCATGGCCCTCTATCAGAATTTGGAAAGATTGGAGAAACTTAATTTTTTTGCCCAAAAAAAAAACGTAAGGGGTACCACTGTCGTTTTTTTTTTTGGGGCCGAATTTTTGAGTTTCGATATCTCAGCTCTGGAAGGGGCTAGAGCCTCCATTTTTGCACTCAGGTCTAAGTCTCATGGCCCTCTATCAGAATTTGGGAAGATTGGAGAAACTTAATTTTTTGCCCAAAAAAAAAAAACGTAAGGGGTACCACTGTCGTTTTTTTTTTCGGGCCGAATTTTTGAGTTTCGATATCTCAGCTCTGGAAGGGGCTAGAGCCTCCATTTTTGCACTCAGGTCTAAGTCTCTTGGCCCTCTATCAGAATTTGGGAAGATTGGAGAAACTTAATTTTTCGCCCAAAAAAAAAAACGTAAGGGGTACCACTGTCGTTTTTTTTTTTCGGGCCGAATTTTTGAGTTTCGATATCTCAGCTCTGGAAGGGGCTAGAGCCTCCATTTTTGCACTCAGGTCTAAGTCTCATGGCCCTCTATCAGAATTTGGGAAGATTGGAGAAACTTAATTTTTCGCCCAAAAAAAAAACGTAAGGGGTACCACTGTCGTTTTTTTTTCGGGCCGAATTTTTGAGTTTCGATATCTCAGCTCTGGAAGGGGCTAGAGCCTCCATTTTTGCACTCAGGTCTAAGTCTCATGGCCCTCTATCAGAATTTGGGAAGATTGGACAAACTTAATTTTTCGCCCAAAAAAAAAAACGTAAGGGGTACCACTGTCGTTTTTTTTTTGGGGCCGAATTTTTGAGTTTCGATATCTCAGCTCTGGAAGGGGCTAGAGCCTCCATTTTTGCACTCAGGTCTAAGTCTCATGGCCCTCTATCAGAATTTGGGAAGATTGGAGAAACTTAATTTTTCGCCCAAAAAAAAAAAAACGTAAGGGGTACCACTGTCGTTTTTTTTTTTCGGGCCGAATTTTTGAGTTTCGATATCTCAGCTCTGGAAGGGGCTAGAGCCTCCATTTTTGCACTCAGGTCTAAGTCTCATGGCCCTCTATCAGAATTTGGGAAGATTGGAGAAACTTAATTTTTTGCCCAAAAAAAAAAAACGTAAGGGGTACCACTGTCGTTTTTTTTTTCGGGCCGAATTTTTGAGTTTCGATATCTCAGCTCTGGAAGGGGCTAGAGCCTCAATTTTTGCACTCAGGTCTAAGTCTCTTGGCCCTCTATCAGAATTTGGGAAGATTGGAGAAACTTAATTTTTCGCCCAAAAAAAAAACGTAAGGGGTACCACTGTCGTTTTTTTTTTCGGGCCGAATTTTTGAGTTTCGATATCTCAGCTCTGGAAGGGGCTAGAGCCTCCATTTTTGCACTCAGGTCTAAGTCTCATGGCCCTCTATCAGAATTTGGGAAGATTGGAGAAACTTAATTTTTCGCCCAAAAAAAAAAACGTAAGGGGTACCACTGTCGTTTTTTTTTCGGGCCGAATTTTTGAGTTTCGATATCTCAGCTCTGGAAGGGGCTAGAGCCTCCATTTTTGCACTCAGGTCTAAGTCTCATGGCCCTCTATCAGAATTTGGGAAGATTGGAGAAACTTAATTTTTTGCCCAAAAAAAAAAACGTAAGGGGTACCACTGTCGTTTTTTTTTCGGCCAAATTTTTGAGTTTCGATATCTCAGCTCTGGAAGGGGCTAGAGCCTCCATTTTTGCACTCAGGTCTAAGTCTCATGGCCCTCTATCAGAATTTGGAAAGATTGGAGAAACTTAATTTTTCGCCCAAAATAAAAAACGTAAGGGGTACCACTGTCGTTTTTTTTTCGGGCCGAATTTTTGAGTTTCGATATCTCAGCTCTGGAAGGGGCTAGAGCCTCCATTTTTGCACTCAGGTCTAAGTCTCATGGCCCTCTATCAGAATTTGGGAAGATTGGACAAACTTAATTTTTCGCCCAAAAAAAAAACGTAAGGGGTACCACTGTCGTTTTTTTTTTGGGGCCGAATTTTTGAGTTTCGATATCTCAGCTCTGGAAGGGGCTAGAGCCTCCATTTTTGCACTCAGGTCTAAGTCTCATGGCCCTCTATCAGAATTTGGGAAGATTGGACAAACTTAATTTTTCGCCCAAAAAAAAAACGTAAGGGGTACCACTGTCGTTTTTTTTTGGGGCCGAATTTTTGAGTTTCGATATCTCAGCTCTGGAAGGGGCTAGAGCCTCCATTTTTGCACTCAGGTCTAAGTCTCATGGCCCTCTATCAGAATTTGGGAAGATTGGAGAAACTTAATTTTTCGCCCAAAAAAAAAACGTAAGGGGTACCACTGTCGTTTTTTTTCGGGCCGAATTTTTGAGTTTCGATATCTCAGCTCTGGAAGGGGCTAGAGCCTCCATTTTTGCACTCAGGTCTAAGTCTCATGGCCCTCTATCAGAATTTGGGAAGATTGGAGAAACTTAATTTTTCGCCCCAAAAAAAAACGTAAGGGGTACCACTGTCGTTTTTTTTTTCGGGCCGAATTTTTGAGTTTCGATATCTCAGCTCTGGAAGGGGCTAGAGCCTCCATTTTTGCACTCAGGTCTAAGTCTCATGGCCCTCTATCAGAATTTGGGAAGATTGGAGAAACTTAATTTTTCGCCCAAAAAAAAAACGTAAGGGGTACCACTGTCGTTTTTTTTTTTCGGGCCGAATTTTTGAGTTTCGATATCTCAGCTCTGGAAGGGGCTAGAGCCTCCATTTTTGCACTCAGGTCTAAGTCTCATGGCCCTCTATCAGAATTTGGGAAGATTGGAGAAACTTAATTTTTCGCCCAAAAAAAAAAAACGTAAGGGGTACCACTGTCGTTTTTTTTTCGGGCCGAATTTTTGAGTTTCGATATCTCAGCTCTGGAAGGGGCTAGAGCCTCCATTTTTGCACTCAGGTCTAAGTCTCATGGCCCTCTATCAGAATTTGGGAAGATTGGAGAAACTTAATTTTTTGCCCAAAAAAAAAAACGTAAGGGGTACCACTGTCGTTTTTTTTTTCGGCCGAATTTTTGAGTTTCGATATCTCAGCTCTGGAAGGGGCTAGAGCCTCCATTTTTGCACTCAGGTCTAAGTCTCATGGCCCTCTATCAGAATTTGGGAAGATTGGAGAAACTTAATTTTTCGCCCAAAAAAAAAAACATAAGGGGTACCACTGTCGTTTTTTTTTCGGGCCGAATTTTTGAGTTTCGATATCTCAGCTCTGGAAGGGGCTAGAGCCTCCATTTTTGCACTCAGGTCTAAGTCTCATGGCCCTCTATCAGAATTTGGGAAGATTGGAGAAACTTAATTTTTTGCCCAAAAAAAAAACGTAAGGGGTACCACTGTCGTTTTTTTTTTTGGGGCCGAATTTTTGAGTTTCGATATCTCAGCTCTGGAAGGGGCTAGAGCCTCCATTTTTGCACTCAGGTCTAAGTCTCATGGCCCTCTATCAGAATTTGGGAAGATTGGAGAAACTTAATTTTTCGCCCAAAAAAAAAACGTAAGGGGTACCACTGTCGTTTTTTTTTTCGGGCCGAATTTTTGAGTTTCGATATCTCAGCTCTGGAAGGGGCTAGAGCCTCCATTTTTGCACTCAGGTCTAAGTCTCTTGGCCCTCTATCAGAATTTGGGAAGATTGGAGAAACTTAATTTTTCGCCCAAAAAAAAAAACGTAAGGGGTACCACTGTCGTTTTTTTTTTCGGGCCGAATTTTTGAGTTTCGATATCTCAGCTCTGGAAGGGGCTAGAGCCTCCATTTTTGCACTCAGGTCTAAGTCTCATGGCCCTCTATCAGAATTTGGGAAGATTGGAGAAACTTAATTTTTCGCCCAAAAAAAAAACGTAAGGGGTACCACTGTCGTTTTTTTTTCGGGCCGAATTTTTAAGTTTCGATATCTCAGCTCTGGAAGGGGCTAGAGCCTCCATTTTTGCACTCAGGTCTAAGTCTCATGGCCCTCTATCAGAATTTGGGAAGATTGGACAAACTTAATTTTTCGCCCAAAAAAAAACCGTAAGGGGTACCACTGTCGTTTTTTTTTTGGGGCCGAATTTTTGAGTTTCGATATCTCAGCTCTGGAAGGGGCTAGAGCCTCCATTTTTGCACTCAGGTCTAAGTCTCATGGCCCTCTATCAGAATTTGGGAAGATTGGAGAAACTTAATTTTTCGCCCAAAAAAAAAAACGTAAGGGGTACCACTGTCGTTTTTTTTTCGGGCCGAATTTTTGAGTTTCGATATCTCAGCTCTGGAAGGGGCTAGAGCCTCCATTTTTGCACTCAGGTCTAAGTCTCATGGCCCTCTATCAGAATTTGGGAAGATTGGAGAAACTTAATTTTTCGCCCCAAAAAAAAACGTAAGGGGTACCACTGTCGTTTTTTTTTTCGGGCCGAATTTTTGAGTTTCGATATCTCAGCTCTGGAAGGGGCTAGAGCCTCCATTTTTGCACTCAGGTCTAAGTCTCATGGCCCTCTATCAGAATTTGGGAAGATTGGAGAAACTTAATTTTTCGCCCAAAAAAAAAACGTAAGGGGTACCACTGTCGTTTTTTTTTCGGGCCGAATTTTTGAGTTTCGATATCTCAGCTCTGGAAGGGGCTAGAGCCTCCATTTTTGCACTCAGGTCTAAGTCTCATGGCCCTCTATCAGAATTTGGGAAGATTGGAGAAACTTAATTTTTCGCCCAAAAAAAAAAACGTAAGGGGTACCACTGTCGTTTTTTTTTCGGGCCGAATTTTTGAGTTTCGATATCTCAGCTCTGGAAGGGGCTAGAGCCTCCATTTTTGCACTCAGGTCTAAGTCTCATGGCCCTCTATCAGAATTTGGGAAGATTGGAGAAACTTAATTTTTTGCCCCAAAAAAAAAACGTAAGGGGTACCACTGTCGTTTTTTTTTTCGGCCGAATTTTTGAGTTTCGATATCTCAGCTCTGGAAGGGGCTAGAGCCTCCATTTTTGCACTCAGGTCTAAGTCTCATGGCCCTCTATCAGAATTTGGGAAGATTGGAGAAACTTAATTTTTCGCCCAAAAAAAAAAACGTAAGGGGTACCACTGTCGTTTTTTTTTCGGGCCGAATTTTTGAGTTTCGATATCTCAGCTCTGGAAGGGGCTAGAGCCTCCATTTTTGCACTCAGGTCTAAGTCTCATGGCCCTCTATCAGAATTTGGGAAGATTGGAGAAACTTAATTTTTCGCCCAAAAAAAAAAACGTAAGGGGTACCACTGTCGTTTTTTTTTTCGGGCCGAATTTTTGAGTTTCGATATCTCAGCTCTGGAAGGGGCTAGAGCCTCCATTTTTGCACTCAGGTCTAAGTCTCATGGCCCTCTATCAGAATTTGGGAAGATTGGAGAAACTTAATTTTTCGCCCAAAAAAAAAAACGTAAGGGGTACCACTGTCGTTTTTTTTTTCGGGCCGAATTTTTGAGTTTCGATATCTCAGCTCTGGAAGGGGCTAGAGCCTCCATTTTTGCACTCAGGTCTAAGTCTCATGGCCCTCTATCAGAATTTGGGAAGATTGGAGAAACTTAATTTTTCGCCCAAAAAAAAAAACGTAAGGGGTACCACTGTCGTTTTTTTTTTCGGGCCGAATTTTTGAGTTTCGATATCTCAGCTCTGGAAGGGGCTAGAGCCTCCATTTTTGCACTCAGGTCTAAGTCTCATGGCCCTCTATCAGAATTTGGGAAGATTGGAGAAACTTAATTTTTTGCCCAAAAAAAAAAACGTAAGGGGTACCACTGTCGTTTTTTTTTTCGGCCGAATTTTTGAGTTTCGATATCTCAGCTCTGGAAGGGGCTAGAGCCTCCATTTTTGCACTCAGGTATAAGTCTCATGGCCCTCTATCAGAATTTGGGAAGATTGGAGAAACTTAATTTTTCGCCCAAAAAAAAAAAAACGTAAGGGGTACCACTGTCGTTTTTTTTTCGGGCCGAATTTTTGAGTTTCGATATCTCAGCTCTGGAAGGGGCTAGAGCCTCCATTTTTGCACTCAGGTCTAAGTCTCATGGCCCTCTATCAGAATTTGGGAAGATTGGAGAAACTTAATTTTTCGCCCAAAAAAAAAAACGTAAGGGGTACCACTGTCGTCTTTTTTTTCGGGCCGAATTTTTGAGTTTCGATATCTCAGCTCTGGAAGGGGCTAGAGCCTCCATTTTTGCACTCAGGTCTAAGTCTCATGGCCCTCTATCAGAATTTGGGAAGATTGGAGAAACTTAATTTTTCGCCCAAAAAAAAAACGTAAGGGGTACCATTGTCGTTTTTTTTTCGGGCCGAATTTTTGAGTTTCGATATCTCAGCTCTGGAAGGGGCTAGAGCCTCCATTTTTGCACTCAGGTCTAAGTCTCATGGCCCTCTATCAGAATTTGGGAAGATTGGAGAAACTTAATTTTTCGCCCAAAAAAAAAACGTAAGGGGTACCATTGTCGTTTTTTTTTCGGGCCGAATTTTTGAGTTTCGATATCTCAGCTCTGGAAGGGGCTAGAGCCTCCATTTTTGCACTCAGGTCTAAGTCTCATGGCCCTCTATCAGAATTTGGGAAGATTGGAGAAACTTAATTTTTCGCCCAAAAAAAAAACGTAAGGGGTACCACTGTCGTTTTTTTTGGGGGGCCGAATTTTTGAGTTTCGATATCTCAGCTCTGGAAGGGGCTAGAGCCTCCATTTTTGCACTCAGGTCTAAGTCTCATGGCCCTCTATCAGAATTTGGGAAGATTGGAGAAACTTAATTTTTTGCCCAAAAAAAAAAAACGTAAGGGGTACCACTGTCGTTTTTTTTTTCGGGTCGAATTTTTGAGTTTCGATATCTCAGCTCTGGAAGGGGCTAGAGCCTCAATTTTTGCACTCAGGTCTAAGTCTCTTGGCCCTCTATCAGAATTTGGGAAGATTGGAGAAACTTAATTTTTCGCCCCAAAAAAAAACGTAAGGGGTACCACTGTCGTTTTTTTTTTCGGGCCGAATTTTTGAGTTTCGATATCTCAGCTCTGGAAGGGGCTAGAGCCTCCATTTTTGCACTCAGGTCTAAGTCTCATGGCCCTCTATCAGAATTTGGGAAGATTGGAGAAACTTAATTTTTCGCCCAAAAAAAAAAAACGTAAGGGGTACCACTGTCTTTTTTTTTTTCGGGCCGAATTTTTGAGTTTCGATATCTCAGCTCTGGAAGGGGCTAGAGCCTCCATTTTTGCACTCAGGTCTAAGTCTCATGGCCCTCTATCAGAATTTGGGAAGATTGGAGAAACTTAATTTTTTGCCCAAAAAAAAAAACGTAAGGGGTACCACTGTCGTTTTTTTTTTCGGCCGAATTTTTGAGTTTCGATATCTCAGCTCTGGAAGGGGCTAGAGCCTCCATTTTTGCACTCAGGTCTAAGTCTCATGGCCCTCTATCAGAATTTGGGAAGATTGGAGAAACTTAATTTTTCGCCCAAAAAAAAAACGTAAGGGGTACCACTGTCGTTTTTTTTTTCGGGCCGAATTTTTGAGTTTCGATATCTCAGCTCTGGAAGGGGCTAGAGCCTCCATTTTTGCACTCAGGTCTAAGTCTCATGGCCCTCTATCAGAATTTGGTAAGATTGGACAAACTTAATTTTTCGCCCAAAAAAAAAACGTAAGGGGTACCACTGTCGTTTTTTTTTTTGGGGCCGAATTTTTGAGTTTCGATATCTCAGCTCTGGAAGGGGCTAGAGCCTCCATTTTTGCACTCAGGTCTAAGTCTCATGGCCCTCTATCAGAATTTGGGAAGATTGGAGAAACTTAATTTTTCGCCCAAAAAAAAAACGTAAGGGGTACCACTGTCGTTTTTTTTTTCGGGCCGAATTTTTGAGTTTCGATATCTCAGCTCTGGAAGGGGCTAGAGCCTCCATTTTTGCACTCAGGTCTAAGTCTCATGGCCCTCTATCAGAATTTGGGAAGATTGGAGAAACTTAATTTTTCGCCCCAAAAAAAAAACGTAAGGGGTACCACTGTCGTTTTTTTTTCGGGCCGAATTTTTGAGTTTCGATATCTCAGCTCTGGAAGGGGCTAGAGCCTCCATTTTTGCACTCAGGTCTAAGTCTCATGGCCCTCTATCAGAATTTGGGAAGATTGGACAAACTTAATTTTTCGCCCAAAAAAAAAAACGTAAGGGGTACCACTGTCGTTTTTTTTTTGGGGCCGAATTTTTGAGTTTCGATATCTCAGCTCTGGAAGGGGCTAGAGCCTCCATTTTTGCACTCAGGTCTAAGTCTCATGGCCCTCTATCAGAATTTGGGAAGATTGGAGATACTTAATTTTTCGCCCAAAAAAAAAAACGTAAGGGGTACCACTGTCGTTTTTTTTTCGGGCCGAATTTTTGAGTTTCGATATCTCAGCTCTGGAAGGGGCTAGAGCCTCCATTTTTGCACTCAGGTCTAAGTCTCATGGCCCTCTATCAGAATTTGGGAAGATTGGAGAAACTTAATTTTTCGCCCAAAAAAAAAAAACGTAAGGGGTACCACTGTCGTTTTTTTTTCGGGCCGAATTTTTGAGTTTCGATATCTCAGCTCTGGAAGGGGCTAGAGCCTCCATTTTTGCACTCAGGTCTAAGTCTCATGGCCCTCTATCAGAATTTGGGAAGATTGGAGAAACTTAATTTTTTGCCCAAAAAAAAAAACGTAAGGGGTACCACTGTCGTTTTTTTTTTCGGCCGAATTTTTGAGTTTCGATATCTCAGCTCTGGAAGGGGCTAGAGCCTCCATTTTTGCACTCAGGTCTAAGTCTCATGGCCCTCTATCAGAATTTGGGAAGATTGGAGAAACTTAATTTTTCGCCCAAAAAAAAAAACATAAGGGGTACCACTGTCGTTTTTTTTTCGGGCCGAATTTTTGAGTTTCGATATCTCAGCTCTGGAAGGGGCTAGAGCCTCCATTTTTGCACTCAGGTCTAAGTCTCATGGCCCTCTATCAGAATTTGGGAAGATTGGAGAAACTTAATTTTTTGCCCAAAAAAAAAACGTAAGGGGTACCACTGTCGTTTTTTTTTTTGGGGCCGAATTTTTGAGTTTCGATATCTCAGCTCTGGAAGGGGCTAGAGCCTCCATTTTTGCACTCAGGTCTAAGTCTCATGGCCCTCTATCAGAATTTGGGAAGATTGGAGAAACTTAATTTTTCGCCCAAAAAAAAAACGTAAGGGGTACCACTGTCGTTTTTTTTTTCGGGCCGAATTTTTGAGTTTCGATATCTCAGCTCTGGAAGGGGCTAGAGCCTCCATTTTTGCACTCAGGTCTAAGTCTCTTGGCCCTCTATCAGAATTTGGGAAGATTGGAGAAACTTAATTTTTCGCCCAAAAAAAAAAACGTAAGGGGTACCACTGTCGTTTTTTTTTTCGGGCCGAATTTTTGAGTTTCGATATCTCAGCTCTGGAAGGGGCTAGAGCCTCCATTTTTGCACTCAGGTCTAAGTCTCATGGCCCTCTATCAGAATTTGGGAAGATTGGAGAAACTTAATTTTTCGCCCAAAAAAAAAACGTAAGGGGTACCACTGTCGTTTTTTTTTCGGGCCGAATTTTTAAGTTTCGATATCTCAGCTCTGGAAGGGGCTAGAGCCTCCATTTTTGCACTCAGGTCTAAGTCTCATGGCCCTCTATCAGAATTTGGGAAGATTGGACAAACTTAATTTTTCGCCCAAAAAAAAACCGTAAGGGGTACCACTGTCGTTTTTTTTTTGGGGCCGAATTTTTGAGTTTCGATATCTCAGCTCTGGAAGGGGCTAGAGCCTCCATTTTTGCACTCAGGTCTAAGTCTCATGGCCCTCTATCAGAATTTGGGAAGATTGGAGAAACTTAATTTTTCGCCCAAAAAAAAAAACGTAAGGGGTACCACTGTCGTTTTTTTTTCGGGCCGAATTTTTGAGTTTCGATATCTCAGCTCTGGAAGGGGCTAGAGCCTCCATTTTTGCACTCAGGTCTAAGTCTCATGGCCCTCTATCAGAATTTGGGAAGATTGGAGAAACTTAATTTTTCGCCCCAAAAAAAAACGTAAGGGGTACCACTGTCGTTTTTTTTTTCGGGCCGAATTTTTGAGTTTCGATATCTCAGCTCTGGAAGGGGCTAGAGCCTCCATTTTTGCACTCAGGTCTAAGTCTCATGGCCCTCTATCAGAATTTGGGAAGATTGGAGAAACTTAATTTTTCGCCCAAAAAAAAAACGTAAGGGGTACCACTGTCGTTTTTTTTTCGGGCCGAATTTTTGAGTTTCGATATCTCAGCTCTGGAAGGGGCTAGAGCCTCCATTTTTGCACTCAGGTCTAAGTCTCATGGCCCTCTATCAGAATTTGGGAAGATTGGAGAAACTTAATTTTTCGCCCAAAAAAAAAAACGTAAGGGGTACCACTGTCGTTTTTTTTTCGGGCCGAATTTTTGAGTTTCGATATCTCAGCTCTGGAAGGGGCTAGAGCCTCCATTTTTGCACTCAGGTCTAAGTCTCATGGCCCTCTATCAGAATTTGGGAAGATTGGAGAAACTTAATTTTTTGCCCCAAAAAAAAAACGTAAGGGGTACCACTGTCGTTTTTTTTTTCGGCCGAATTTTTGAGTTTCGATATCTCAGCTCTGGAAGGGGCTAGAGCCTCCATTTTTGCACTCAGGTCTAAGTCTCATGGCCCTCTATCAGAATTTGGGAAGATTGGAGAAACTTAATTTTTCGCCCAAAAAAAAAAACGTAAGGGGTACCACTGTCGTTTTTTTTTCGGGCCGAATTTTTGAGTTTCGATATCTCAGCTCTGGAAGGGGCTAGAGCCTCCATTTTTGCACTCAGGTCTAAGTCTCATGGCCCTCTATCAGAATTTGGGAAGATTGGAGAAACTTAATTTTTCGCCCAAAAAAAAAAACGTAAGGGGTACCACTGTCGTTTTTTTTTTCGGGCCGAATTTTTGAGTTTCGATATCTCAGCTCTGGAAGGGGCTAGAGCCTCCATTTTTGCACTCAGGTCTAAGTCTCATGGCCCTCTATCAGAATTTGGGAAGATTGGAGAAACTTAATTTTTCGCCCAAAAAAAAAAACGTAAGGGGTACCACTGTCGTTTTTTTTTTCGGGCCGAATTTTTGAGTTTCGATATCTCAGCTCTGGAAGGGGCTAGAGCCTCCATTTTTGCACTCAGGTCTAAGTCTCATGGCCCTCTATCAGAATTTGGGAAGATTGGAGAAACTTAATTTTTCGCCCAAAAAAAAAAACGTAAGGGGTACCACTGTCGTTTTTTTTTTCGGGCCGAATTTTTGAGTTTCGATATCTCAGCTCTGGAAGGGGCTAGAGCCTCCATTTTTGCACTCAGGTCTAAGTCTCATGGCCCTCTATCAGAATTTGGGAAGATTGGAGAAACTTAATTTTTTGCCCAAAAAAAAAAACGTAAGGGGTACCACTGTCGTTTTTTTTTTCGGCCGAATTTTTGAGTTTCGATATCTCAGCTCTGGAAGGGGCTAGAGCCTCCATTTTTGCACTCAGGTATAAGTCTCATGGCCCTCTATCAGAATTTGGGAAGATTGGAGAAACTTAATTTTTCGCCCAAAAAAAAAAAACGTAAGGGGTACCACTGTCGTTTTTTTTTCGGGCCGAATTTTTGAGTTTCGATATCTCAGCTCTGGAAGGGGCTAGAGCCTCCATTTTTGCACTCAGGTCTAAGTCTCATGGCCCTCTATCAGAATTTGGGAAGATTGGAGAAACTTAATTTTTCGCCCAAAAAAAAAAACGTAAGGGGTACCACTGTCGTCTTTTTTTTCGGGCCGAATTTTTGAGTTTCGATATCTCAGCTCTGGAAGGGGCTAGAGCCTCCATTTTTGCACTCAGGTCTAAGTCTCATGGCCCTCTATCAGAATTTGGGAAGATTGGAGAAACTTAATTTTTCGCCCAAAAAAAAAACGTAAGGGGTACCATTGTCGTTTTTTTTTCGGGCCGAATTTTTGAGTTTCGATATCTCAGCTCTGGAAGGGGCTAGAGCCTCCATTTTTGCACTCAGGTCTAAGTCTCATGGCCCTCTATCAGAATTTGGGAAGATTGGAGAAACTTAATTTTTCGCCCAAAAAAAAAACGTAAGGGGTACCATTGTCGTTTTTTTTTCGGGCCGAATTTTTGAGTTTCGATATCTCAGCTCTGGAAGGGGCTAGAGCCTCCATTTTTGCACTCAGGTCTAAGTCTCATGGCCCTCTATCAGAATTTGGGAAGATTGGAGAAACTTAATTTTTCGCCCAAAAAAAAAACGTAAGGGGTACCACTGTCGTTTTTTTTGGGGGGCCGAATTTTTGAGTTTCGATATCTCAGCTCTGGAAGGGGCTAGAGCCTCCATTTTTGCACTCAGGTCTAAGTCTCATGGCCCTCTATCAGAATTTGGGAAGATTGGAGAAACTTAATTTTTTGCCCAAAAAAAAAAAACGTAAGGGGTACCACTGTCGTTTTTTTTTTCGGGTCGAATTTTTGAGTTTCGATATCTCAGCTCTGGAAGGGGCTAGAGCCTCAATTTTTGCACTCAGGTCTAAGTCTCTTGGCCCTCTATCAGAATTTGGGAAGATTGGAGAAACTTAATTTTTCGCCCCAAAAAAAAACGTAAGGGGTACCACTGTCGTTTTTTTTTTCGGGCCGAATTTTTGAGTTTCGATATCTCAGCTCTGGAAGGGGCTAGAGCCTCCATTTTTGCACTCAGGTCTAAGTCTCATGGCCCTCTATCAGAATTTGGGAAGATTGGAGAAACTTAATTTTTCGCCCAAAAAAAAAAAACGTAAGGGGTACCACTGTCTTTTTTTTTTTCGGGCCGAATTTTTGAGTTTCGATATCTCAGCTCTGGAAGGGGCTAGAGCCTCCATTTTTGCACTCAGGTCTAAGTCTCATGGCCCTCTATCAGAATTTGGGAAGATTGGAGAAACTTAATTTTTTGCCCAAAAAAAAAAACGTAAGGGGTACCACTGTCGTTTTTTTTTTCGGCCGAATTTTTGAGTTTCGATATCTCAGCTCTGGAAGGGGCTAGAGCCTCCATTTTTGCACTCAGGTCTAAGTCTCATGGCCCTCTATCAGAATTTGGGAAGATTGGAGAAACTTAATTTTTCGCCCAAAAAAAAAACGTAAGGGGTACCACTGTCGTTTTTTTTTTCGGGCCGAATTTTTGAGTTTCGATATCTCAGCTCTGGAAGGGGCTAGAGCCTCCATTTTTGCACTCAGGTCTAAGTCTCATGGCCCTCTATCAGAATTTGGTAAGATTGGACAAACTTAATTTTTCGCCCAAAAAAAAAACGTAAGGGGTACCACTGTCGTTTTTTTTTTTGGGGCCGAATTTTTGAGTTTCGATATCTCAGCTCTGGAAGGGGCTAGAGCCTCCATTTTTGCACTCAGGTCTAAGTCTCATGGCCCTCTATCAGAATTTGGGAAGATTGGAGAAACTTAATTTTTCGCCCAAAAAAAAAACGTAAGGGGTACCACTGTCGTTTTTTTTTTCGGGCCGAATTTTTGAGTTTCGATATCTCAGCTCTGGAAGGGGCTAGAGCCTCCATTTTTGCACTCAGGTCTAAGTCTCATGGCCCTCTATCAGAATTTGGGAAGATTGGAGAAACTTAATTTTTCGCCCCAAAAAAAAAACGTAAGGGGTACCACTGTCGTTTTTTTTTCGGGCCGAATTTTTGAGTTTCGATATCTCAGCTCTGGAAGGGGCTAGAGCCTCCATTTTTGCACTCAGGTCTAAGTCTCATGGCCCTCTATCAGAATTTGGGAAGATTGGACAAACTTAATTTTTCGCCCAAAAAAAAAAACGTAAGGGGTACCACTGTCGTTTTTTTTTTGGGGCCGAATTTTTGAGTTTCGATATCTCAGCTCTGGAAGGGGCTAGAGCCTCCATTTTTGCACTCAGGTCTAAGTCTCATGGCCCTCTATCAGAATTTGGGAAGATTGGAGATACTTAATTTTTCGCCCAAAAAAAAAAACGTAAGGGGTACCACTGTCGTTTTTTTTTCGGGCCGAATTTTTGAGTTTCGATATCTCAGCTCTGGAAGGGGCTAGAGCCTCCATTTTTGCACTCAGGTCTAAGTCTCATGGCCCTCTATCAGAATTTGGGAAGATTGGAGAAACTTAATTTTTCGCCCCCAAAAAAAAAAACGTAAGGGGTACCACTGTCGTTTTTTTTTCGGGCCGAATTTTTGAGTTTCGATATCTCAGCTCTGGAAGGGGCTAGAGCCTCCATTTTTGCACTCAGGTCTAAGTCTCATGGCCCTCTATCAGAATTTGGGAAGATTGGAGAAACTTAATTTTTCGCCCAAAAAAAAAACGTAAGGGGTACCACTGTCGTTTTTTTTTCGGGCCGAATTTTTGAGTTTCGATATCTCAGCTCTGGAAGGGGCTAGAGCCTCCATTTTTGCACTCAGGTCTAAGTCTCATGGCCCTCTATCAGAATTTGGGAAGATTGGAGAAACTTAATTTTTCGCCCAAAAAAAAAAAACGTAAGGGGTACCACTGTCGTTTTTTTTTCGGGCCGAATTTTTGAGTTTCGATATCTCAGCTCTGGAAGGGGCTAGAGCCTCCATTTTTGCACTCAGGTCTAAGTCTCATGGCCCTCTATCAGAATTTGGGAAGATTGGAGAAACTTAATTTTTTGCCCAAAAAAAAAACGTAAGGGGTACCACTGTCGTTTTTTTTTTCGGCCGAATTTTTGAGTTTCGATATCTCAGCTCTGGAAGGGGCTAGAGCCTCCATTTTTGCACTCAGGTCTAAGTCTCATGGCCCTCTATCAGAATTTGGGAAGATTGGAGAAACTTAATTTTTCGCCCAAAAAAAAAAACGTAAGGGGTACCACTGTCGTTTTTTTTTCGGGCCGAATTTTTGAGTTTCGATATCTCAGCTCTGGAAGGGGCTAGAGCCTCCATTTTTGCACTCAGGTCTAAGTCTCATGGCCCTCTATCAGAATTTGGGAAGATTGGAGAAACTTAATTTTTCGCCCAAAAAAAAAAAACGTAAGGGGTACCACTGTCGTTTTTTTTTCGGGCCGAATTTTTGAGTTTCGATATCTCAGCTCTGGAAGGGGCTAGAGCCTCCATTTTTGCACTCAGGTCTAAGTCTCATGGCCCTCTATCAGAATTTGGGAAGATTGGAGAAACTTAATTTTTCGCCCAAAAAAAAAACGTAAGGGGTACCACTGTCGTTTTTTTTTCGGGCCGAATTTTTGAGTTTCGATATCTCAGCTCTGGAAGGGGCTAGAGCCTCCATTTTTGCACTCAGGTCTAAGTCTCATGGCCCTCTATCAGAATTTGGGAAGATTGGAGAAACTTAATTTTTTGCCCAAAAAAAAAACGTAAGGGGTACCACTGTCGTTTTTTTTTTTGGGGCCGAATTTTTGAGTTTCGATATCTCAGCTCTGGAAGGGGCTAGAGCCTCCATTTTTGCACTCAGGTCTAAGTCTCATGGCCCTCTATCAGAATTTGGGAAGATTGGAGAAACTTAATTTTTTGCCCAAAAAAAAAAAAAACGTAAGGGGTACCACTGTCGTTTTTTTTTTTCGGGCCGAATTTTTGAGTTTCGATATCTCAGCTCTGGAAGGGGCTAGAGCCTCCATTTTTGCACTCAGGTCTAAGTCTCTTGGCCCTCTATCAGAATTTGGGAAGATTGGAGAAACTTAATTTTTCGCCCAAAAAAAAAAACGTAAGGGGTACCACTGTCGTTTTTTTTTTTCGGGCCGAATTTTTGAGTTTCGATATCTCAGCTCTGGAAGGGGCTAGAGCCTCCATTTTTGCACTCAGGTCTAAGTCTCATGGCCCTCTATCAGAATTTGGGAAGATTGGAGAAACTTAATTTTTCGCCCAAAAAAAAAAACGTAAGGGGTACCACTGTCGTTTTTTTTTCGGGCCGAATTTTTGAGTTTCGATATCTCAGCTCTGGAAGGGGCTAGAGCCTCCATTTTTGCACTCAGGTCTAAGTCTCATGGCCCTCTATCAGAATTTGGGAAGATTGGAGAAACTTAATTTTTCGCCCAAAAAAAAAAAACGTAAGGGGTACCACTGTCGTTTTTTTTTCGGGCCGAATTTTTGAGTTTCGATATCTCAGCTCTGGAAGGGGCTAGAGCCTCCATTTTTGCACTCAGGTCTAAGTCTCATGGCCCTCTATCAGAATTTGGGAAGATTGGAGAAACTTAATTTTTCGCCCCAAAAAAAAACGTAAGGGGTACCACTGTCGTTTTTTTTTCGGGCCGAATTTTTGAGTTTCGATATCTCAGCTCTGGAAGGGGCTAGAGCCTCCATTTTTGCACTCAGGTCTAAGTCTCATGGCCCTCTATCAGAATTTGGGAAGATTGGAGAAACTTAATTTTTCGCCCCAAAAAAAAAACGTAAGGGGTACCACTGTCGTTTTTTTTTCGGGCCGAATTTTTGAGTTTCGATATCTCAGCTCTGGAAGGGGCTAGAGCCTCCATTTTTGCACTCAGGTCTAAGTCTCATGGCCCTCTATCAGAATTTGGGAAGATTGGAGAATTTTAATTTTTTGCCCAAAAAAAAAAAACGTAAGGGGTACCACTGTCGTTTTTTTTTTCGGGCCGAATTTTTGAGTTTCGATATCTCAGCTCTGGAAGGGGCTAGAGCCTCCATTTTTGCACTCAGGTCTAAGTCTCTTGGCCCTCTATCAGAATTTGGGAAGATTGGAGAAACTAAATTTTTTTTCCCCAAAAAAAAAACCGTAAGGGGTACCACTGTCGTTTTTTTTTTCGGCCGAATTTTTGAGTTTCGATATCTCAGCTCTGGAAGGGGCTAGAGCCTCCATTTTTGCTCTCAGGTCTAAGTCTCATGGCCCTCTATCAGAATTTGGGAAGATTGGAGAAACTTAATTTTTCGCCCAAAAAAAAAAAACGTAAGGGGTACCACTGTCGTTTTTTTTTCGGGCCGAATTTTTGAGTTTCGATATCTCAGCTCTGGAAGGGGCTAGAGCCTCCATTTTTGCACTCAGGTCTAAGTCTCATGGCCCTCTATCAGAATTTGGGAAGATTGGAGAAACTTAATTTTTCGCCCAAAAAAAAAACGTAAGGGGTACCACTGTCGTTTTTTTTTCGGGCCGAATTTTTGAGTTTCGATATCTCAGCTCTGGAAGGGGCTAGAGCCTCCATTTTTGCACTCAGGTCTAAGTCTCATGGCCCTCTATCAGAATTTGGGAAGATTGGAGAAACTTAATTTTTTGCCCAAAAAAAAAACGTAAGGGGTACCACTGTCGTTTTTTTTTTTGGGGCCGAATTTTTGAGTTTCGATATCTCAGCTCTGGAAGGGGCTAGAGCCTCCATTTTTGCACTCAGGTCTAAGTCTCATGGCCCTCTATCAGAATTTGGGAAGATTGGAGAAACTTAATTTTTTGCCCAAAAAAAAAAAAAACGTAAGGGGTACCACTGTCGTTTTTTTTTTTCGGGCCGAATTTTTGAGTTTCGATATCTCAGCTCTGGAAGGGGCTAGAGCCTCCATTTTTGCACTCAGGTCTAAGTCTCTTGGCCCTCTATCAGAATTTGGGAAGATTGGAGAAACTTAATTTTTCGCCCAAAAAAAAAAACGTAAGGGGTACCACTGTCGTTTTTTTTTTTCGGGCCGAATTTTTGAGTTTCGATATCTCAGCTCTGGAAGGGGCTAGAGCCTCCATTTTTGCACTCAGGTCTAAGTCTCATGGCCCTCTATCAGAATTTGGGAAGATTGGAGAAACTTAATTTTTCGCCCAAAAAAAAAAACGTAAGGGGTACCACTGTCGTTTTTTTTTCGGGCCGAATTTTTGAGTTTCGATATCTCAGCTCTGGAAGGGGCTAGAGCCTCCATTTTTGCACTCAGGTCTAAGTCTCATGGCCCTCTATCAGAATTTGGGAAGATTGGAGAAACTTAATTTTTCGCCCAAAAAAAAAAAACGTAAGGGGTACCACTGTCGTTTTTTTTTCGGGCCGAATTTTTGAGTTTCGATATCTCAGCTCTGGAAGGGGCTAGAGCCTCCATTTTTGCACTCAGGTCTAAGTCTCATGGCCCTCTATCAGAATTTGGGAAGATTGGAGAAACTTAATTTTTCGCCCCAAAAAAAAACGTAAGGGGTACCACTGTCGTTTTTTTTTCGGGCCGAATTTTTGAGTTTCGATATCTCAGCTCTGGAAGGGGCTAGAGCCTCCATTTTTGCACTCAGGTCTAAGTCTCATGGCCCTCTATCAGAATTTGGGAAGATTGGAGAAACTTAATTTTTCGCCCCAAAAAAAAAACGTAAGGGGTACCACTGTCGTTTTTTTTTCGGGCCGAATTTTTGAGTTTCGATATCTCAGCTCTGGAAGGGGCTAGAGCCTCCATTTTTGCACTCAGGTCTAAGTCTCATGGCCCTCTATCAGAATTTGGGAAGATTGGAGAATTTTAATTTTTTGCCCAAAAAAAAAAAACGTAAGGGGTACCACTGTCGTTTTTTTTTTCGGGCCGAATTTTTGAGTTTCGATATCTCAGCTCTGGAAGGGGCTAGAGCCTCCATTTTTGCACTCAGGTCTAAGTCTCTTGGCCCTCTATCAGAATTTGGGAAGATTGGAGAAACTAAATTTTTTTTCCCCAAAAAAAAAAACGTAAGGGGTACCACTGTCGTTTTTTTTTTCGGCCGAATTTTTGAGTTTCGATATCTCAGCTCTGGAAGGGGCTAGAGCCTCCATTTTTGCTCTCAGGTCTAAGTCTCATGGCCCTCTATCAGAATTTGGGAAGATTGGAGAAACTTAATTTTTCGCCCAAAAAAAAAAAACGTAAGGGGTACCACTGTCGTTTTTTTTTCGGGCCGAATTTTTGAGTTTCGATATCTCAGCTCTGGAAGGGGCTAGAGCCTCCATTTTTGCACTCAGGTCTAAGTCTCATGGCCCTCTATCAGAATTTGGGAAGATTGGAGAAACTTAATTTTTCGCCCAAAAAAAAAAACGTAAGGGGTACCACTGTTGTTTTTTTTTTCGGGCCGAATTTTTGAGTTTCGATATCTCAGCTCTGGAAGGGGCTAGAGCCTCCATTTTTGCACTCAGGTCTAAGTCTCATGGCCCTCTATCAGAATTTGGGAAGATTGGAGAAACTTAATTTTTCGCCCAAAAAAAAAAACGTAAGGGGTACCACTGTCGTTTTTTTTTCGGGCCGAATTTTTGAGTTTCGATATCTCAGCTCTGGAAGGGGCTAGAGCCTCCATTTTTGCACTCAGGTCTAAGTCTCATGGCCCTCTATCAGAATTTGGGAAGATTGGAGAAACTTAATTTTTCGCCCAAAAAAAAAAACGTAAGGGGTACCACTGTCGTTTTTTTTTTGGGGGCCGAATTTTTGAGTTTCGATATCTCAGCTCTGGAAGGGGCTAGAGCCTCCATTTTTGCACTCAGGTCTAAGTCTCATGGCCCTCTATCAGAATTTGGGAAGATTGGAGAAACTTAATTTTTTGCCCAAAAAAAAAAAACGTAAGGGGTACCACTGTCGTTTTTTTTTTCGGGCCGAATTTTTGAGTTTCGATATCTCAGCTCTGGAAGGGGCTAGAGCCTCCATTTTTGCACTCAGGTCTAAGTCTCTTGGCCCTCTATCAGAATTTGGGAAGATTGGAGAAACTTAATTTTTCGCCCAAAAAAAAAACCGTAAGGGGTACCACTGTCGTTTTTTTTTTCGGGCCGAATTTTTGAGTTTCGATATCTCAGCTCTGGAAGGGGCTAGAGCCTCCATTTTTGCACTCAGGTCTAAGTCTCATGGCCCTCTATCAGAATTTGGGAAGATTGGAGAAACTTAATTTTTCGCCCAAAAAAAAAAACGTAAGGGGTACCACTGTCGTTTTTTTTTTCGGGCCGAATTTTTGAGTTTCGATATCTCAGCTCTGGAAGGGGCTAGAGCCTCCATTTTTGCACTCAGGTCTAAGTCTCATGGCCCTCTATCAGAATTTGGGAAGATTGGACAAACTTAATTTTTTGTCCAAAAAAAAAAACGTAAGGGGTACCACTGTCGTTTTTTTTTTCGGGCCGAATTTTTGAGTTTCGATATCTCAGCTCTGGAAGGGGCTAGAGCCTCCATTTTTGCACTCAGGTCTAAGTCTCTTGGCCCTCTATCAGAATTTGGGAAGATTGGACAAACTTAATTTTTCGCCCAAAAAAAAAAAATGTAAGGGGTACCACTGTCGTTTTTTTTTCGGGCCGAATTTTTGAGTTTCGATATCTCAGCTCTGGAAGGGGCTAGAGCCTCCATTTTTGCACTCAGGTCTAAGTCTCATGGCCCTCTATCAGAATTTGGGAAGATTGGAGAAACTTAATTTTTTGCCCAAAAAAAAAAACGTAAGGGGTACCACTGTCGTTTTTTTTTTCGGCCGAATTTTTGAGTTTCGATATCTCAGCTCTGGAAGGGGCTAGAGCCTCCATTTTTGCACTCAGGTCTAAGTCTCATGGCCCTCTATCAGAATTTGGGAAGATTGGAGAAACTTAATTTTTCGCCCAAAAAAAAAAACGTAAGGGGTACCACTGTCGTTTTTTTTTTCGGGCCGAATTTTTGAGTTTCGATATCTCAGCTCTGGAAGGGGCTAGAGCCTCCATTTTTGCACTCAGGTCTAAGTCTCATGGCCCTCTATCAGAATTTGGGAAGATTGGAGAAACTTAATTTTTCGCCCAAAAAAAAAAAACGTAAGGGGTACCACTGTCGTTTTTTTTTTTCGGGCCGAATTTTTGAGTTTCGATATCTCAGCTCTGGAAGGGGCTAGAGCCTCCATTTTTGCACTCAGGTCTAAGTCTCATGGCCCTCTATCAGAATTTGGGAAGATTGGAGAAACTTAATTTTTCGCCCAAAAAAAAAAACGTAAGGGGTACCACTGTCGTTTTTTTTTCGGGCCGAATTTTTGAGTTTCGATATCTCAGCTCTGGAAGGGGCTAGAGCCTCCATTTTTGCACTCAGGTCTAAGTCTCATGGCCCTCTATCAGAATTTGGGAAGATTGGAGAAACTTAATTTTTCGCCCAAAAAAAAAAACGTAAGGGGTACCACTGTCGTTTTTTTTTCGGGGCCGAATTTTTGAGTTTCGATATCTCAGCTCTGGAAGGGGCTAGAGCCTCCATTTTTGCACTCAGGTCTAAGTCTCTTGGCCCTCTATCAGAATTTGGGAAGATTGGAGAAACTTAATTTTTCGCCCAAAAAAAAAAACGTAAGGGGTACCACTGTCGTTTTTTTTTTCGGGCCGAATTTTTGAGTTTCGATATCTCAGCTCTGGAAGGGGCTAGAGCCTCCATTTTTGCACTCAGGTCTAAGTCTCATGGCCCTCTATCAGAATTTGGGAAGATTGGAGAAACTTAATTTTTCGCCCAAAAAAAAAAACGTAAGGGGTACCACTGTCGTTTTTTTTTCGGGCCGAATTTTTGAGTTTCGATATCTCAGCTCTGGAAGGGGCTAGAGCCTCCATTTTTGCACTCAGGTCTAAGTCTCATGGCCCTCTATCAGAATTTGGGAAGATTGGAGAAACTTAATTTTTTGCCCAAAAAAAAAAACGTAAGGGGTACCACTGTCGTTTTTTTTTTCGGCCGAATTTTTGAGTTTCGATATCTCAGCTCTGGAAGGGGCTAGAGCCTCCATTTTTGCACTCAGGTCTAAGTCTCATGGCCCTCTATCAGAATTTGGGAAGATTGGAGAAACTTAATTTTTTGCCCAAAAAAAAAAACGTAAGGGGTACCACTGTCGTTTTTTTTTCGGGCCGAATTTTTGAGTTTCGATATCTCAGCTCTGGAAGGGGCTAGAGCCTCCATTTTTGCACTCAGGTCTAAGTCTCATGGCCCTCTATCAGAATTTGGGAAGATTGGAGAAACTTAATTTTTCGCCCAAAAAAAAACACGTAAGGGGTACCACTGTCGTTTTTTTTTTCGGGCCGAATTTTTGAGTTTCGATATCTCAGCTCTGGAAGGGGCTAGAGCCTCCATTTTTGCACTCAGGTCTAAGTCTCATGGCCCTCTATCAGAATTTGGGAAGATTGGAGAAACTTAATTTTTCGCCCAAAAAAAAAAACGTAAGGGGTACCACTGTCGTTTTTTTTTTCGGGCCGAATTTTTGAGTTTCGATATCTCAGCTCTGGAAGGGGCTAGAGCCTCCATTTTTGCACTCAGGTCTAAGTCTCATGGCCCTCTATCAGAATTTGGGAAGATTGGACAAACTTAATTTTTTGTCCAAAAAAAAAAACGTAAGGGGTACCACTGTCGTTTTTTTTTTCGGGCCGAATTTTTGAGTTTCGATATCTCAGCTCTGGAAGGGGCTAGAGCCTCCATTTTTGCACTCAGGTCTAAGTCTCTTGGCCCTCTATCAGAATTTGGGAAGATTGGACAAACTTAATTTTTCGCCCAAAAAAAAAAAATGTAAGGGGTACCACTGTCGTTTTTTTTTCGGGCCGAATTTTTGAGTTTCGATATCTCAGCTCTGGAAGGGGCTAGAGCCTCCATTTTTGCACTCAGGTCTAAGTCTCATGGCCCTCTATCAGAATTTGGGAAGATTGGAGAAACTTAATTTTTCGCCCAAAAAAAAACGTAAGGGGTACCACTGTCGTTTTTTTTTCGGGCCGAATTTTTGAGTTTCGATATCTCAGCTCTGGAAGGGGCTAGAGCCTCCATTTTTGCACTCAGGTCTAAGTCTCATGGCCCTCTATCAGAATTTGGGAAGATTGGAGAAACTTAATTTTTCGCCCCAAAAAAAAAACGTAAGGGGTACCACTGTCGTTTTTTTTTCGGGCCGAATTTTTGAGTTTCGATATCTCAGCTCTGGAAGGGGCTAGAGCCTCCATTTTTGCACTCAGGTCTAAGTCTCATGGCCCTCTATCAGAATTTGGGAAGATTGGAGAAACTTAATTTTTCGCCCCAAAAAAAAACGTAAGGGGTACCACTGTCGTTTTTTTTTCGGGCCGAATTTTTGAGTTTCGATATCTCAGCTCTGGAAGGGGCTAGAGCCTCCATTTTTGCACTCAGGTCTAAGTCTCATGGCCCTCTATCAGAATTTGGGAAGATTGGAGAAACTTAATTTTTCGCCCAAAAAAAAAAACGTAAGGGGTACCACTGTCGTTTTTTTTTCGGGCCGAATTTTTGAGTTTCGATATCTCAGCTCTGGAAGGGGCTAGAGCCTCCATTTTTGCACTCAGGTCTAAGTCTCATGGCCCTCTATCAGAATTTGGGAAGATTGGAGAAACTTAATTTTTTGCCCAAAAAAAAAACGTAAGGGGTACCACTGTCGTTTTTTTTTTCGGCCGAATTTTTGAGTTTCGATATCTCAGCTCTGGAAGGGGCTAGAGCCTCCATTTTTGCACTCAGGTCTAAGTCTCATGGCCCTCTATCAGAATTTGGGAAGATTGGAGAAACTTAATTTTTCGCCCAAAAAAAAAAACGTAAGGGGTACCACTGTCGTTTTTTTTTCGGGCCGAATTTTTGAGTTTCGATATCTCAGCTCTGGAAGGGGCTAGAGCCTCCATTTTTGCACTCAGGTCTAAGTCTCATGGCCCTCTATCAGAATTTGGGAAGATTGGAGAAACTTAATTTTTCGCCCAAAAAAAAAAAACGTAAGGGGTACCACTGTCGTTTTTTTTTTCGGGCCGAATTTTTGAGTTTCGATATCTCAGCTCTGGAAGGGGCTAGAGCCTCCATTTTTGCACTCAGGTCTAAGTCTCATGGCCCTCTATCAGAATTTGGGAAGATTGGAGAAACTTAATTTTTCGCCCAAAAAAAAAAACGTAAGGGGTACCACTGTCGTTTTTTTTTCGGGCCGAATTTTTGAGTTTCGATATCTCAGCTCTGGAAGGGGCTAGAGCCTCCATTTTTGCACTCAGGTCTAAGTCTCATGGCCCTCTATCAGAATTTGGGAAGATTGGAGAAACTTAATTTTTCGCCCAAAAAAAAAACGTAAGGGGTACCACTGTCGTTTTTTTTTCGGGCCGAATTTTTGAGTTTCGATATCTCAGCTCTGGAAGGGGCTAGAGCCTCCATTTTTGCACTCAGGTCTAAGTCTCATGGCCCTCTATCAGAATTTGGGAAGATTGGAGAAACTTAATTTTTTGCCCAAAAAAAAAAACGTAAGGGGTACCACTGTCGTTTTTTTTTTCGGCCGAATTTTTGAGTTTCGATATCTCAGCTCTGGAAGGGGCTAGAGCCTCCATTTTTGCACTCAGGTCTAAGTCTCATGGCCCTCTATCAGAATTTGGGAAGATTGGAGAAACTTAATTTTTCGCCCAAAAAAAAAAAACGTAAGGGGTACCACTGTCGTTTTTTTTTTCGGGCCGAATTTTTGAGTTTCGATATCTCAGCTCTGGAAGGGGCTAGAGCCTCCATTTTTGCACTCAGGTCTAAGTCTCATGGCCCTCTATCAGAATTTGGGAAGATTGGAGAAACTTAATTTTTCGCCCAAAAAAAAAAACGTAAGGGGTACCACTGTCGTTTTTTTTTTCGGGCCGAATTTTTGAGTTTCGATATCTCAGCTCTGGAAGGGGCTAGAGCCTCCATTTTTGCACTCAGGTCTAAGTCTCATGGCCCTCTATCAGAATTTGGGAAGATTGGAGAAACTTAATTTTTCGCCCAAAAAAAAAAACGTAAGGGGTACCACTGTCGTTTTTTTTTCGGGCCGAATTTTTGAGTTTCGATATCTCAGCTCTGGAAGGGGCTAGAGCCTCCATTTTTGCACTCAGGTCTAAGTCTCATGGCCCTCTATCAGAATTTGGGAAGATTGGAGAAACTTAATTTTTCGCCCAAAAAAAAAAACGTAAGGGGTACCACTGTCGTTTTTTTTTCGGGGCCGAATTTTTGAGTTTCGATATCTCAGCTCTGGAAGGGGCTAGAGCCTCCATTTTTGCACTCAGGTCTAAGTCTCTTGGCCCTCTATCAGAATTTGGGAAGATTGGAGAAACTTAATTTTTCGCCCAAAAAAAAAAAACGTAAGGGGTACCACTGTCGTTTTTTTTTTTCGGGCCGAATTTTTGAGTTTCGATATCTCAGCTCTGGAAGGGGCTAGAGCCTCCATTTTTGCACTCAGGTCTAAGTCTCATGGCCCTCTATCAGAATTTGGGAAGATTGGAGAAACTTAATTTTTCGCCCAAAAAAAAAAACGTAAGGGGTACCACTGTCGTTTTTTTTTCGGGCCGAATTTTTGAGTTTCGATATCTCAGCTCTGGAAGGGGCTAGAGCCTCCATTTTTGCACTCAGGTCTAAGTCTCATGGCCCTCTATCAGAATTTGGGAAGATTGGAGAAACTTAATTTTTCGCCCAAAAAAAAAAACGTAAGGGGTACCACTGTCGTTTTTTTTTTCGGCCGAATTTTTGAGTTTCGATATCTCAGCTCTGGAAGGGGCTAGAGCCTCCATTTTTGCACTCAGGTCTAAGTCTCATGGCCCTCTATCAGAATTTGGGAAGATTGGAGAAACTTAATTTTTCGCCCAAAAAAAAAAACGTAAGGGGTACCACTGTCGTTTTTTTTTCGGGCCGAATTTTTGAGTTTCGATATCTCAGCTCTGGAAGGGGCTAGAGCCTCCATTTTTGCACTCAGGTCTAAGTCTCATGGCCCTCTATCAGAATTTGGGAAGATTGGAGAAACTTAATTTTTCGCCCAAAAAAAAAAACGTAAGGGGTACCACTGTCGTTTTTTTTTTCGGCCGAATTTTTGAGTTTCGATATCTCAGCTCTGGAAGGGGCTAGAGCCTCCATTTTTGCACTCAGGTCTAAGTCTCATGGCCCTCTATCAGAATTTGGGAAGATTGGAGAAACTTAATTTTTCGCCCAAAAAAAAAAACGTAAGGGGTACCACTGTCGTTTTTTTTTCGGGCCGAATTTTTGAGTTTCGATATCTCAGCTCTGGAAGGGGCTAGAGCCTCCATTTTTGCACTCAGGTCTAAGTCTCATGGCCCTCTATCAGAATTTGGGAAGATTGGAGAAACTTAATTTTTTGCCCAAAAAAAAAAACGTAAGGGGTACCACTGTCGTTTTTTTTTTCGGCCGAATTTTTGAGTTTCGATATCTCAGCTCTGGAAGGGGCTAGAGCCTCCATTTTTGCACTCTAAGTCTCATGGCCCTCTATCAGAATTTGGGAAGATTGGAGAAACTTAATTTTTCGCCCAAAAAAAAAAACGTAAGGGGTACCACTGTCGTTTTTTTTTTCGGGCCGAATTTTTGAGTTTCGATATCTCAGCTCTGGAAGGGGCTAGAGCCTCCATTTTTGCACTCAGGTCTAAGTCTCATGGCCCTCTATCAGAATTTGGGAAGATTGGAGAAACTTAATTTTTCGCCCAAAAAAAAAAACGTAAGGGGTACCACTGTCGTTTTTTTTTTTCGGGCCGAATTTTTGAGTTTCGATATCTCAGCTCTGGAAGGGGCTAGAGCCTCCATTTTTGCACTCAGGTCTAAGTCTCATGGCCCTCTATCAGAATTTGGGAAGATTGGAGAAACTTAATTTTTCGCCCAAAAAAAAAAACGTAAGGGGTACCACTGTCGTTTTTTTTTCGGGCCGAATTTTTGAGTTTCGATATCTCAGCTCTGGAAGGGGCTAGAGCCTCCATTTTTGCACTCAGGTCTAAGTCTCATGGCCCTCTATCAGAATTTGGGAAGATTGGAGAAACTTAATTTTTCGCCCAAAAAAAAAAACGTAAGGGGTACCACTGTCGTTTTTTTTTCGGGGCCGAATTTTTGAGTTTCGATATCTCAGCTCTGGAAGGGGCTAGAGCCTCCATTTTTGCACTCAGGTCTAAGTCTCTTGGCCCTCTATCAGAATTTGGGAAGATTGGAGAAACTTAATTTTTCGCCCAAAAAAAAAAACGTAAGGGGTACCACTGTCGTTTTTTTTTTCGGGCCGAATTTTTGAGTTTCGATATCTCAGCTCTGGAAGGGGCTAGAGCCTCCATTTTTGCACTCAGGTCTAAGTCTCATGGCCCTCTATCAGAATTTGGGAAGATTGGAGAAACTTAATTTTTCGCCCAAAAAAAAAAACGTAAGGGGTACCACTGTCGTTTTTTTTTCGGGCCGAATTTTTGAGTTTCGATATCTCAGCTCTGGAAGGGGCTAGAGCCTCCATTTTTGCACTCAGGTCTAAGTCTCATGGCCCTCTATCAGAATTTGGGAAGATTGGAGAAACTTAATTTTTTGCCCAAAAAAAAAAACGTAAGGGGTACCACTGTCGTTTTTTTTTTCGGCCGAATTTTTGAGTTTCGATATCTCAGCTCTGGAAGGGGCTAGAGCCTCCATTTTTGCACTCAGGTCTAAGTCTCATGGCCCTCTATCAGAATTTGGGAAGATTGGAGAAACTTAATTTTTCGCCCAAAAAAAAAAAACGTAAGGGGTACCACTGTCGTTTTTTTTTCGGGCCGAATTTTTGAGTTTCGATATCTCAGCTCTGGAAGGGGCTAGAGCCTCCATTTTTGCACTCAGGTCTAAGTCTCATGGCCCTCTATCAGAATTTGGGAAGATTGGAGAAACTTAATTTTTTGCCCAAAAAAAAAAACGTAAGGGGTACCACTGTCGTTTTTTTTTTCGGCAGAATTTTTGAGTTTCGATATCTCAGCTCTGGAAGGGGCTAGAGCCTCCATTTTTGCACTCAGGTCTAAGTCTCATGGCCCTCTATCAGAATTTGGGAAGATTGGAGAAACTTAATTTTTCGCCCCAAAAAAAAAACGTAAGGGGTACCACTGTCGTTTTTTTTTTCGGGCCGAATTTTTGAGTTTCGATATCTCAGCTCTGGAAGGGGCTAGAGCCTCCATTTTTGCACTCAGGTCTAAGTCTCATGGCCCTCTATCAGAATTTGGGAAGATTGGAGAAACTTAATTTTTCGCCCAAAAAAAAAAACGTAAGGGGTACCACTGTCGTTTTTTTTTTCGGGCCGAATTTTTGAGTTTCGATATCTCAGCTCTGGAAGGGGCTAGAGCCTCCATTTTTGCACTCAGGTCTAAGTCTCTTGGCCCTCTATCAGAATTTGGGAAGATTGGACAAACTTAATTTTTCGCCCAAAAAAAAAAAATGTAAGGGGTACCACTGTCTTTTTTTTTTCGGGCCGAATTTTTGAGTTTCGATATCTCAGCTCTGGAAGGGGCTAGAGCCTCCATTTTTGCACTCAGGTCTAAGTCTCATGGCCCTCTATCAGAATTTGGGAAGATTGGAGAAACTTAATTTTTCGCCCAAAAAAAAACGTAAGGGGTACCACTGTCGTTTTTTTTTTCGGGCCGAATTTTTGAGTTTCGATATCTCAGCTCTGGAAGGGGCTAGAGCCTCCATTTTTTTCACTCAGGTCTAAGTCTCATGGCCCTCTATCAGAATTTGGGAAGATTGGAGAAACTTAATTTTTCGCCCAAAAAAAAAAACGTAAGGGGTACCACTGTCGTTTTTTTTTCGGGCCGAATTTTTGAGTTTCGATATCTCAGCTCTGGAAGGGGCTAGAGCCTCCATTTTTGCACTCAGGTCTAAGTCTCATGGCCCTCTATCAGAATTTGGGAAGATTGGAGAAACTTAATTTTTCGCCCCAAAAAAAAACGTAAGGGGTACCACTGTCGTTTTTTTTTCGGGCCGAATTTTTGAGTTTCGATATCTCAGCTCTGGAAGGGGCTAGAGCCTCCATTTTTGCACTCAGGTCTAAGTCTCATGGCCCTCTATCAGAATTTGGGAAGATTGGAGAAACTTAATTTTTCGCCCAAAAAAAAAAACGTAAGGGGTACCACTGTCGTTTTTTTTCGGGCCGAATTTTTGAGTTTCGATATCTCAGCTCTGGAAGGGGCTAGAGCCTCCATTTTTGCACTCAGGTCTAAGTCTCATGGCCCTCTATCAGAATTTGGGAAGATTGGAGAAACTTAATTTTTTGCCCAAAAAAAAAACGTAAGGGGTACCACTGTCGTTTTTTTTTTCGGCCGAATTTTTGAGTTTCGATATCTCAGCTCTGGAAGGGGCTAGACCCTCCATTTTTGCACTCAGGTCTAAGTCTCATGGCCCTCTATCAGAATTTGGGAAGATTGGAGAAACTTAATTTTTCGCCCAAAAAAAAAAACGTAAGGGGTACCACTGTCGTTTTTTTTTCGGGCCGAATTTTTGAGTTTCGATATCTCAGCTCTGGAAGGGGCTAGAGCCTCCATTTTTGCACTCAGGTCTAAGTCTCATGGCCCTCTATCAGAATTTGGGAAGATTGGAGAAACTTAATTTTTCGCCCAAAAAAAAAAAACGTAAGGGGTACCACTGTCGTTTTTTTTTTCGGGCCGAATTTTTGAGTTTCGATATCTCAGCTCTGGAAGGGGCTAGAGCCTCCATTTTTGCACTCAGGTCTAAGTCTCATGGCCCTCTATCAGAATTTGGGAAGATTGGAGAAACTTAATTTTTCGCCCAAAAAAAAAAACGTAAGGGGTACCACTGTCGTTTTTTTTTCGGGCCGAATTTTTGAGTTTCGATATCTCAGCTCTGGAAGGGGCTAGAGCCTCCATTTTTGCACTCAGGTCTAAGTCTCATGGCCCTCTATCAGAATTTGGGAAGATTGGAGAAACTTAATTTTTCGCCCAAAAAAAAAAACGTAAGGGGTACCACTGTCGTTTTTTTTTCGGGCCGAATTTTTGAGTTTCGATATCTCAGCTCTGGAAGGGGCTAGAGCCTCCATTTTTGCACTCAGGTCTAAGTCTCATGGCCCTCTATCAGAATTTGGGAAGATTGGAGAAACTTAATTTTTTGCCCAAAAAAAAAAACGTAAGGGGTACCACTGTCGTTTTTTTTTTCGGCCGAATTTTTGAGTTTCGATATCTCAGCTCTGGAAGGGGCTAGAGCCTCCATTTTTGCACTCAGGTCTAAGTCTCATGGCCCTCTATCAGAATTTGGGAAGATTGGAGAAACTTAATTTTTCGCCCAAAAAAAAAAACGTAAGGGGTACCACTGTCGTTTTTTTTTTCGGGCCGAATTTTTGAGTTTCGATATCTCAGCTCTGGAAGGGGCTAGAGCCTCCATTTTTGCACTCAGGTCTAAGTCTCATGGCCCTCTATCAGAATTTGGGAAGATTGGAGAAACTTAATTTTTCGCCCAAAAAAAAAAACGTAAGGGGTACCACTGTCGTTTTTTTTTTTCGGGCCGAATTTTTGAGTTTCGATATCTCAGCTCTGGAAGGGGCTAGAGCCTCCATTTTTGCACTCAGGTCTAAGTCTCATGGCCCTCTATCAGAATTTGGGAAGATTGGAGAAACTTAATTTTTCGCCCAAAAAAAAAAACGTAAGGGGTACCACTGTCGTTTTTTTTTCGGGCCGAATTTTTGAGTTTCGATATCTCAGCTCTGGAAGGGGCTAGAGCCTCCATTTTTGCACTCAGGTCTAAGTCTCATGGCCCTCTATCAGAATTTGGGAAGATTGGAGAAACTTAATTTTTCGCCCAAAAAAAAAAACGTAAGGGGTACCACTGTCGTTTTTTTTTCGGGGCCGAATTTTTGAGTTTCGATATCTCAGCTCTGGAAGGGGCTAGAGCCTCCATTTTTGCACTCAGGTCTAAGTCTCTTGGCCCTCTATCAGAATTTGGGAAGATTGGAGAAACTTAATTTTTCGCCCAAAAAAAAAAACGTAAGGGGTACCACTGTCGTTTTTTTTTTCGGGCCGAATTTTTGAGTTTCGATATCTCAGCTCTGGAAGGGGCTAGAGCCTCCATTTTTGCACTCAGGTCTAAGTCTCATGGCCCTCTATCAGAATTTGGGAAGATTGGAGAAACTTAATTTTTCGCCCAAAAAAAAAAACGTAAGGGGTACCACTGTCGTTTTTTTTTCGGGCCGAATTTTTGAGTTTCGATATCTCAGCTCTGGAAGGGGCTAGAGCCTCCATTTTTGCACTCAGGTCTAAGTCTCATGGCCCTCTATCAGAATTTGGGAAGATTGGAGAAACTTAATTTTTTGCCCAAAAAAAAAAACGTAAGGGGTACCACTGTCGTTTTTTTTTTCGGCCGAATTTTTGAGTTTCGATATCTCAGCTCTGGAAGGGGCTAGAGCCTCCATTTTTGCACTCAGGTCTAAGTCTCATGGCCCTCTATCAGAATTTGGGAAGATTGGAGAAACTTAATTTTTCGCCCAAAAAAAAAAAACGTAAGGGGTACCACTGTCGTTTTTTTTTCGGGCCGAATTTTTGAGTTTCGATATCTCAGCTCTGGAAGGGGCTAGAGCCTCCATTTTTGCACTCAGGTCTAAGTCTCATGGCCCTCTATCAGAATTTGGGAAGATTGGAGAAACTTAATTTTTCGCCCAAAAAAAAAAACGTAAGGGGTACCACTGTCGTTTTTTTTTCGGGCCGAATTTTTGAGTTTCGATATCTCAGCTCTGGAAGGGGCTAGAGCCTCCATTTTTGCACTCAGGTCTAAGTCTCATGGCCCTCTATCAGAATTTGGGAAGATTGGAGAAACTTAATTTTTCGCCCAAAAAAAAAAACGTAAGGGGTACCACTGTCGTTTTTTTTTCGGGCCGAATTTTTGAGTTTCGATATCTCAGCTCTGGAAGGGGCTAGAGCCTCCATTTTTGCACTCAGGTCTAAGTCTCATGGCCCTCTATCAGAATTTGGGAAGATTGGAGAAACTTAATTTTTCGCCCAAAAAAAAAAACGTAAGGGGTACCACTGTCGTTTTTTTTTCGGGGCCGAATTTTTGAGTTTCGATATCTCAGCTCTGGAAGGGGCTAGAGCCTCCATTTTTGCACTCAGGTCTAAGTCTCTTGGCCCTCTATCAGAATTTGGGAAGATTGGAGAAACTTAATTTTTCGCCCAAAAAAAAAAACGTAAGGGGTACCACTGTCGTTTTTTTTTTTCGGGCCGAATTTTTGAGTTTCGATATCTCAGCTCTGGAAGGGGCTAGAGCCTCCATTTTTGCACTCAGGTCTAAGTCTCATGGCCCTCTATCAGAATTTGGGAAGATTGGAGAAACTTAATTTTTCGCCCAAAAAAAAAAACGTAAGGGGTACCACTGTCGTTTTTTTTTTCGGGCCGAATTTTTGAGTTTCGATATCTCAGCTCTGGAAGGGGCTAGAGCCTCCATTTTTGCACTCAGGTCTAAGTCTCATGGCCCTCTATCAGAATTTGGGAAGATTGGAGAAACTTAATTTTTTGCCCAAAAAAAAAAAACGTAAGGGGTACCACTGTCGTTTTTTTTTTCGGCCGAATTTTTGAGTTTCGATATCTCAGCTCTGGAAGGGGCTAGAGCCTCCATTTTTGCACTCAGGTCTAAGTCTCATGGCCCTCTATCAGAATTTGGGAAGATTGGAGAAACTTAATTTTTCGCCCAAAAAAAAAAAACGTAAGGGGTACCACTGTCGTTTTTTTTTCGGGCCGAATTTTTGAGTTTCGATATCTCAGCTCTGGAAGGGGCTAGAGCCTCCATTTTTGCACTCAGGTCTAAGTCTCATGGCCCTCTATCAGAATTTGGGAAGATTGGAGAAACTTAATTTTTTGCCCAAAAAAAAAAACGTAAGGGGTACCACTGTCGTTTTTTTTTTCGGCAGAATTTTTGAGTTTCGATATCTCAGCTCTGGAAGGGGCTAGAGCCTCCATTTTTGCACTCAGGTCTAAGTCTCATGGCCCTCTATCAGAATTTGGGAAGATTGGAGAAACTTAATTTTTCGCCCAAAAAAAAAAACGTAAGGGGTACCACTGTCGTTTTTTTTTTCGGGCCGAATTTTTGAGTTTCGATATCTCAGCTCTGGAAGGGGCTAGAGCCTCCATTTTTGCACTCAGGTCTAAGTCTCTTGGCCCTCTATCAGAATTTGGGAAGATTGGACAAACTTAATTTTTCGCCCAAAAAAAAAAAATGTAAAGGGTACCACTGTCGTTTTTTTTTCGGGCCGAATTTTTGAGTTTCGATATCTCAGCTCTGGAAGGGGCTAGAGCCTCCATTTTTGCACTCAGGTCTAAGTCTCATGGCCCTCTATCAGAATTTGGGAAGATTGGAGAAACTTAATTTTTCGCCCAAAAAAAAACGTAAGGGGTACCACTGTCGTTTTTTTTTTCGGGCCGAATTTTTGAGTTTCGATATCTCAGCTCTGGAAGGGGCTAGAGCCTCCATTTTTGCACTCAGGTCTAAGTCTCATGGCCCTCTATCAGAATTTGGGAAGATTGGAGAAACTTAATTTTTCGCCCAAAAAAAAAAACGTAAGGGGTACCACTGTCGTTTTTTTTTCGGGCCGAATTTTTGAGTTTCGATATCTCAGCTCTGGAAGGGGCTAGAGCCTCCATTTTTGCACTCAGGTCTAAGTCTCATGGCCCTCTATCAGAATTTGGGAAGATTGGAGAAACTTAATTTTTCGCCCCAAAAAAAAACGTAAGGGGTACCACTGTCGTTTTTTTTTCGGGCCGAATTTTTGAGTTTCGATATCTCAGCTCTGGAAGGGGCTAGAGCCTAAATTTTTGCACTCAGGTCTAAGTCTCATGGCCCTCTATCAGAATTTGGGAAGATTGGAGAAACTTAATTTTTCGCCCCAAAAAAAAACGTAAGGGGTACCACTGTCGTTTTTTTTCGGGCCGAATTTTTGAGTTTCGATATCTCAGCTCTGGAAGGGGCTAGAGCCTCCATTTTTTGCACTCAGGTCTAAGTCTCATGGCCCTCTATCAGAATTTGGGAAGATTGGAGAAACTTAATTTTTTGCCCAAAAAAAAAACGTAAGGGGTACCACTGTCGTTTTTTTTTTCGGCCGAATTTTTGAGTTTCGATATCTCAGCTCTGGAAGGGGCTAGAGCCTCCATTTTTGCACTCAGGTCTAAGTCTCATGGCCCTCTATCAGAATTTGGGAAGATTGGAGAAACTTAATTTTTCGCCCAAAAAAAAAAACGTAAGGGGTACCACTGTCGTTTTTTTTTCGGGCCGAATTTTTGAGTTTCGATATCTCAGCTCTGGAAGGGGCTAGAGCCTCCATTTTTGCACTCAGGTCTAAGTCTCATGGCCCTCTATCAGAATTTGGGAAGATTGGAGAAACTTAATTTTTTGCCCAAAAAAAAAAACGTAAGGGGTACCACTGTCGTTTTTTTTTTCGGCAGAATTTTTGAGTTTCGATATCTCAGCTCTGGAAGGGGCTAGAGCCTCCATTTTTGCACTCAGGTCTAAGTCTCATGGCCCTCTATCAGAATTTGGGAAGATTGGAGAAACTTAATTTTTCGCCCAAAAAAAAAAACGTAAGGGGTACCACTGTCGTTTTTTTTTTCGGGCCGAATTTTTGAGTTTCGATATCTCAGCTCTGGAAGGGGCTAGAGCCTCCATTTTTGCACTCAGGTCTAAGTCTCATGGCCCTCTATCAGAATTTGGGAAGATTGGAGAAACTTAATTTTTCGCCCAAAAAAAAAAACGTAAGGGGTACCACTGTCGTTTTTTTTTTCGGGCCGAATTTTTGAGTTTCGATATCTCAGCTCTGGAAGGGGCTAGAGCCTCCATTTTTGCACTCAGGTCTAAGTCTCTTGGCCCTCTATCAGAATTTGGGAAGATTGGACAAACTTAATTTTTCGCCCAAAAAAAAAAAATGTAAGGGGTACCACTGTCGTTTTTTTTTCGGGCCGAATTTTTGAGTTTCGATATCTCAGCTCTGGAAGGGGCTAGAGCCTCCATTTTTGCACTCAGGTCTAAGTCTCATGGCCCTCTATCAGAATTTGGGAAGATTGGAGAAACTTAATTTTTCGCCCAAAAAAAAACGTAAGGGGTACCACTGTCGTTTTTTTTTTCGGGCCGAATTTTTGAGTTTCGATATCTCAGCTCTGGAAGGGGCTAGAGCCTCCATTTTTGCACTCAGGTCTAAGTCTCATGGCCCTCTATCAGAATTTGGGAAGATTGGAGAAACTTAATTTTTCGCCCAAAAAAAAAAACGTAAGGGGTACCACTGTCGTTTTTTTTTCGGGCCGAATTTTTGAGTTTCGATATCTCAGCTCTGGAAGGGGCTAGAGCCTCCATTTTTGCACTCAGGTCTAAGTCTCATGGCCCTCTATCAGAATTTGGGAAGATTGGAGAAACTTAATTTTTCGCCCCAAAAAAAAACGTAAGGGGTACCACTGTCGTTTTTTTTTCGGGCCGAATTTTTGAGTTTCGATATCTCAGCTCTGGAAGGGGCTAGAGCCTCCATTTTTGCACTCAGGTCTAAGTCTCATGGCCCTCTATCAGAATTTGGGAAGATTGGAGAAACTTAATTTTTCGCCCAAAAAAAAAAACGTAAGGGGTACCACTGTCGTTTTTTTTTCGGGCCGAATTTTTGAGTTTCGATATCTCAGCTCTGGAAGGGGCTAGAGCCTCCATTTTTGCACTCAGGTCTAAGTCTCATGGCCCTCTATCAGAATTTGGGAAGATTGGAGAAACTTAATTTTTTGCCCAAAAAAAAAACGTAAGGGGTACCACTGTCGTTTTTTTTTTCGGCCGAATTTTTGAGTTTCGATATCTCAGCTCTGGAAGGGGCTAGAGCCTCCATTTTTGCACTCAGGTCTAAGTCTCATGGCCCTCTATCAGAATTTGGGAAGATTGGAGAAACTTAATTTTTCGCCCAAAAAAAAAACGTAAGGGGTACCACTGTCGTTTTTTTTTCGGGCCGAATTTTTGAGTTTCGATATCTCAGCTCTGGAAGGGGCTAGAGCCTCCATTTTTGCACTCAGGTCTAAGTCTCATGGCCCTCTATCAGAATTTGGGAAGATTGGAGAAACTTAATTTTTCGCCCAAAAAAAAAAAACGTAAGGGGTACCACTGTCGTTTTTTTTTTCGGGCCGAATTTTTGAGTTTCGATATCTCAGCTCTGGAAGGGGCTAGAGCCTCCATTTTTGCACTCAGGTCTAAGTCTCATGGCCCTCTATCAGAATTTGGGAAGATTGGAGAAACTTAATTTTTCGCCCAAAAAAAAAAACGTAAGGGGTACCACTGTGGTTTTTTTTTCGGGCCGAATTTTTGAGTTTCGATATCTCAGCTCTGGAAGGGGCTAGAGCCTCCATTTTTGCACTCAGGTCTAAGTCTCATGGCCCTCTATCAGAATTTGGGAAGATTGGAGAAACTTAATTTTTCGCCCAAAAAAAAAAACGTAAGGGGTACCACTGTCGTTTTTTTTTTCGGGCCGAATTTTTGAGTTTCGATATCTCAGCTCTGGAAGGGGCTAGAGCCTCCATTTTTGCACTCAGGTCTAAGTCTCATGGCCCTCTATCAGAATTTGGGAAGATTGGAGAAACTTAATTTTTTGCCCAAAAAAAAAAACGTAAGGGGTACCACTGTCGTTTTTTTTTTCGGCCGAATTTTTGAGTTTCGATATCTCAGCTCTGGAAGGGGCTAGAGCCTCCATTTTTGCACTCAGGTCTAAGTCTCATGGCCCTCTATCAGAATTTGGGAAGATTGGAGAAACTTAATTTTTCGCCCAAAAAAAAAAACGTAAGGGGTACCACTGTCGTTTTTTTTTTCGGGCCGAATTTTTGAGTTTCGATATCTCAGCTCTGGAAGGGGCTAGAGCCTCCATTTTTGCACTCAGGTCTAAGTCTCATGGCCCTCTATCAGAATTTGGGAAGATTGGAGAAACTTAATTTTTCGCCCAAAAAAAAAAACGTAAGGGGTACCACTGTCGTTTTTTTTTCGGGCCGAATTTTTGAGTTTCGATATCTCAGCTCTGGAAGGGGCTAGAGCCTCCATTTTTGCACTCAGGTCTAAGTCTCATGGCCCTCTATCAGAATTTGGGAAGATTGGAGAAACTTAATTTTTCGCCCAAAAAAAAAAAACGTAAGGGGTACCACTGTCGTTTTTTTTTCGGGCCGAATTTTTGAGTTTCGATATCTCAGCTCTGGAAGGGGCTAGAGCCTCCATTTTTGCACTCAGGTCTAAGTCTCATGGCCCTCTATCAGAATTTGGGAAGATTGGAGAAACTTAATTTTTCGCCCAAAAAAAAAAACGTAAGGGGTACCACTGTCGTTTTTTTTTCGGGCCGAATTTTTGAGTTTCGATATCTCAGCTCTGGAAGGGGCTAGAGCCTCCATTTTTGCACTCAGGTCTAAGTCTCATGGCCCTCTATCAGAATTTGGGAAGATTGGAGAAACTTAATTTTTCGCCCAAAAAAAAAAACGTAAGGGGTACCACTGTCGTTTTTTTTTCGGGCCGAATTTTTGAGTTTCGATATCTCAGCTCTGGAAGGGGCTAGAGCCTCCATTTTTGCACTCAGGTCTAAGTCTCATGGCCCTCTATCAGAATTTGGGAAGATTGGAGAAACTTAATTTTTCGCCCAAAAAAAAAAACGTAAGGGGTACCACTGTCGTTTTTTTTTCGGGGCCGAATTTTTGAGTTTCGATATCTCAGCTCTGGAAGGGGCTAGAGCCTCCATTTTTGCACTCAGGTCTAAGTCTCTTGGCCCTCTATCAGAATTTGGGAAGATTGGAGAAACTTAATTTTTCGCCCAAAAAAAAAAACGTAAGGGGTACCACTGTCGTTTTTTTTTTTCGGGCCGAATTTTTGAGTTTCGATATCTCAGCTCTGGAAGGGGCTAGAGCCTCCATTTTTGCACTCAGGTCTAAGTCTCATGGCCCTCTATCAGAATTTGGGAAGATTGGAGAAACTTAATTTTTCGCCCAAAAAAAAAAACGTAAGGGGTACCACTGTCGTTTTTTTTTCGGGCCGAATTTTTGAGTTTCGATATCTCAGCTCTGGAAGGGGCTAGAGCCTCCATTTTTGCACTCAGGTCTAAGTCTCATGGCCCTCTATCAGAATTTGGGAAGATTGGAGAAACTTAATTTTTTGCCCAAAAAAAAAAAACGTAAGGGGTACCACTGTCGTTTTTTTTTTCGGCCGAATTTTTGAGTTTCGATATCTCAGCTCTGGAAGGGGCTAGAGCCTCCATTTTTGCACTCAGGTCTAAGTCTCATGGCCCTCTATCAGAATTTGGGAAGATTGGAGAAACTTAATTTTTCGCCCAAAAAAAAAAAACGTAAGGGGTACCACTGTCGTTTTTTTTTCGGGCCGAATTTTTGAGTTTCGATATCTCAGCTCTGGAAGGGGCTAGAGCCTCCATTTTTGCACTCAGGTCTAAGTCTCATGGCCCTCTATCAGAATTTGGGAAGATTGGAGAAACTTAATTTTTTGCCCAAAAAAAAAAACGTAAGGGGTACCACTGTCGTTTTTTTTTTCGGCAGAATTTTTGAGTTTCGATATCTCAGCTCTGGAAGGGGCTAGAGCCTCCATTTTTGCACTCAGGTCTAAGTCTCATGGCCCTCTATCAGAATTTGGGAAGATTGGAGAAACTTAATTTTTCGCCCAAAAAAAAAAACGTAAGGGGTACCACTGTCGTTTTTTTTTTCGGGCCGAATTTTTGAGTTTCGATATCTCAGCTCTGGAAGGGGCTAGAGCCTCCATTTTTGCACTCAGGTCTAAGTCTCTTGGCCCTCTATCAGAATTTGGGAAGATTGGACAAACTTAATTTTTCGCCCAAAAAAAAAAAATGTAAAGGGTACCACTGTCGTTTTTTTTTCGGGCCGAATTTTTGAGTTTCGATATCTCAGCTCTGGAAGGGGCTAGAGCCTCCATTTTTGCACTCAGGTCTAAGTCTCATGGCCCTCTATCAGAATTTGGGAAGATTGGAGAAACTTAATTTTTCGCCCAAAAAAAAACGTAAGGGGTACCACTGTCGTTTTTTTTTTCGGGCCGAATTTTTGAGTTTCGATATCTCAGCTCTGGAAGGGGCTAGAGCCTCCATTTTTGCACTCAGGTCTAAGTCTCATGGCCCTCTATCAGAATTTGGGAAGATTGGAGAAACTTAATTTTTCGCCCAAAAAAAAAAACGTAAGGGGTACCACTGTCGTTTTTTTTTCGGGCCGAATTTTTGAGTTTCGATATCTCAGCTCTGGAAGGGGCTAGAGCCTCCATTTTTGCACTCAGGTCTAAGTCTCATGGCCCTCTATCAGAATTTGGGAAGATTGGAGAAACTTAATTTTTCGCCCCAAAAAAAAACGTAAGGGGTACCACTGTCGTTTTTTTTTCGGGCCGAATTTTTGAGTTTCGATATCTCAGCTCTGGAAGGGGCTAGAGCCTAAATTTTTGCACTCAGGTCTAAGTCTCATGGCCCTCTATCAGAATTTGGGAAGATTGGAGAAACTTAATTTTTCGCCCCAAAAAAAAAACGTAAGGGGTACCACTGTCGTTTTTTTTCGGGCCGAATTTTTGAGTTTCGATATCTCAGCTCTGGAAGGGGCTAGAGCCTCCATTTTTGCACTCAGGTCTAAGTCTCATGGCCCTCTATCAGAATTTGGGAAGATTGGAGAAACTTAATTTTTTGCCCAAAAAAAAAACGTAAGGGGTACCACTGTCGTTTTTTTTTTCGGCCGAATTTTTGAGTTTCGATATCTCAGCTCTGGAAGGGGCTAGAGCCTCCATTTTTGCACTCAGGTCTAAGTCTCATGGCCCTCTATCAGAATTTGGGAAGATTGGAGAAACTTAATTTTTCGCCCAAAAAAAAAAACGTAAGGGGTACCACTGTCGTTTTTTTTTCGGGCCGAATTTTTGAGTTTCGATATCTCAGCTCTGGAAGGGGCTAGAGCCTCCATTTTTGCACTCAGGTCTAAGTCTCATGGCCCTCTATCAGAATTTGGGAAGATTGGAGAAACTTAATTTTTTGCCCAAAAAAAAAAACGTAAGGGGTACCACTGTCGTTTTTTTTTTCGGCAGAATTTTTGAGTTTCGATATCTCAGCTCTGGAAGGGGCTAGAGCCTCCATTTTTGCACTCAGGTCTAAGTCTCATGGCCCTCTATCAGAATTTGGGAAGATTGGAGAAACTTAATTTTTCGCCCAAAAAAAAAAACGTAAGGGGTACCACTGTCGTTTTTTTTTTCGGGCCGAATTTTTGAGTTTCGATATCTCAGCTCTGGAAGGGGCTAGAGCCTCCATTTTTGCACTCAGGTCTAAGTCTCATGGCCCTCTATCAGAATTTGGGAAGATTGGAGAAACTTAATTTTTCGCCCAAAAAAAAAAACGTAAGGGGTACCACTGTCGTTTTTTTTTTCGGGCCGAATTTTTGAGTTTCGATATCTCAGCTCTGGAAGGGGCTAGAGCCTCCATTTTTGCACTCAGGTCTAAGTCTCTTGGCCCTCTATCAGAATTTGGGAAGATTGGACAAACTTAATTTTTCGCCCAAAAAAAAAAAATGTAAGGGGTACCACTGTCGTTTTTTTTTCGGGCCGAATTTTTGAGTTTCGATATCTCAGCTCTGGAAGGGGCTAGAGCCTCCATTTTTGCACTCAGGTCTAAGTCTCATGGCCCTCTATCAGAATTTGGGAAGATTGGAGAAACTTAATTTTTCGCCCAAAAAAAAAACGTAAGGGGTACCACTGTCGTTTTTTTTTTCGGGCCGAATTTTTGAGTTTCGATATCTCAGCTCTGGAAGGGGCTAGAGCCTCCATTTTTGCACTCAGGTCTAAGTCTCATGGCCCTCTATCAGAATTTGGGAAGATTGGAGAAACTTAATTTTTCGCCCAAAAAAAAAAACGTAAGGGGTACCACTGTCGTTTTTTTTTCGGGCCGAATTTTTGAGTTTCGATATCTCAGCTCTGGAAGGGGCTAGAGCCTCCATTTTTGCACTCAGGTCTAAGTCTCATGGCCCTCTATCAGAATTTGGGAAGATTGGAGAAACTTAATTTTTCGCCCCAAAAAAAAACGTAAGGGGTACCACTGTCGTTTTTTTTTCGGGCCGAATTTTTGAGTTTCGATATCTCAGCTCTGGAAGGGGCTAGAGCCTCCATTTTTGCACTCAGGTCTAAGTCTCATGGCCCTCTATCAGAATTTGGGAAGATTGGAGAAACTTAATTTTTCGCCCAAAAAAAAAAACGTAAGGGGTACCACTGTCGTTTTTTTTTCGGGCCGAATTTTTGAGTTTCGATATCTCAGCTCTGGAAGGGGCTAGAGCCTCCATTTTTGCACTCAGGTCTAAGTCTCATGGCCCTCTATCAGAATTTGGGAAGATTGGAGAAACTTAATTTTTCGCCCAAAAAAAAAACGTAAGGGGTACCACTGTCGTTTTTTTTTCGGGCCGAATTTTTGAGTTTCGATATCTCAGCTCTGGAAGGGGCTAGAGCCTCCATTTTTGCACTCAGGTCTAAGTCTCATGGCCCTCTATCAGAATTTGGGAAGATTGGAGAAACTTAATTTTTCGCCCAAAAAAAAAAAACGTAAGGGGTACCACTGTCGTTTTTTTTTTCGGGCCGAATTTTTGAGTTTCGATATCTCAGCTCTGGAAGGGGCTAGAGCCTCCATTTTTGCACTCAGGTCTAAGTCTCATGGCCCTCTATCAGAATTTGGGAAGATTGGAGAAACTTAATTTTTCGCCCAAAAAAAAAAACGTAAGGGGTACCACTGTGGTTTTTTTTTCGGGCCGAATTTTTGAGTTTCGATATCTCAGCTCTGGAAGGGGCTAGAGCCTCCATTTTTGCACTCAGGTCTAAGTCTCATGGCCCTCTATCAGAATTTGGGAAGATTGGAGAAACTTAATTTTTCGCCCAAAAAAAAAAACGTAAGGGGTACCACTGTCGTTTTTTTTTTCGGGCCGAATTTTTGAGTTTCGATATCTCAGCTCTGGAAGGGGCTAGAGCCTCCATTTTTGCACTCAGGTCTAAGTCTCATGGCCCTCTATCAGAATTTGGGAAGATTGGAGAAACTTAATTTTTTGCCCAAAAAAAAAAACGTAAGGGGTACCACTGTCGTTTTTTTTTTCGGCCGAATTTTTGAGTTTCGATATCTCAGCTCTGGAAGGGGCTAGAGCCTCCATTTTTGCACTCAGGTCTAAGTCTCATGGCCCTCTATCAGAATTTGGGAAGATTGGAGAAACTTAATTTTTCGCCCAAAAAAAAAAACGTAAGGGGTACCACTGTCGTTTTTTTTTTCGGGCCGAATTTTTGAGTTTCGATATCTCAGCTCTGGAAGGGGCTAGAGCCTCCATTTTTGCACTCAGGTCTAAGTCTCATGGCCCTCTATCAGAATTTGGGAAGATTGGAGAAACTTAATTTTTCGCCCAAAAAAAAAAACGTAAGGGGTACCACTGTCGTTTTTTTTTCGGGCCGAATTTTTGAGTTTCGATATCTCAGCTCTGGAAGGGGCTAGAGCCTCCATTTTTGCACTCAGGTCTAAGTCTCATGGCCCTCTATCAGAATTTGGGAAGATTGGAGAAACTTAATTTTTCGCCCAAAAAAAAAAAACGTAAGGGGTACCATTGTCGTTTTTTTTTCGGGCCGAATTTTTGAGTTTCGATATCTCAGCTCTGGAAGGGGCTAGAGCCTCCATTTTTGCACTCAGGTCTAAGTCTCATGGCCCTCTATCAGAATTTGGGAAGATTGGAGAAACTTAATTTTTCGCCCAAAAAAAAAACGTAAGGGGTACCACTGTCGTTTTTTTTTTGGGGCCGAATTTTTGAGTTTCGATATCTCAGCTCTGGAAGGGGCTAGAGCCTCCATTTTTGCACTCAGGTCTAAGTCTCATGGCCCTCTATCAGAATTTGGGAAGATTGGAGAAACTTAATTTTTTGCCCAAAAAAAAAAAACGTAAGGGGTACCACTGTCGTTTTTTTTTTCGGGCCGAATTTTTGAGTTTCGATATCTCAGCTCTGGAAGGGGCTAGAGCCTCCATTTTTGCACTCAGGTCTAAGTCTCTTGGCCCTCTATCAGAATTTGGGAAGATTGGAGAAACTTAATTTTTCGCCCAAAAAAAAAAACGTAAGGGGTACCACTGTCGTTTTTTTTTTCGGGCCGAATTTTTGAGTTTCGATATCTCAGCTCTGGAAGGGGCTAGAGCCTCCATTTTTGCACTCAGGTCTAAGTCTCATGGCCCTCTATCAGAATTTGGGAAGATTGGAGAAACTTAATTTTTCGCCCAAAAAAAAAAACGTAAGGGGTACCACTGTCGTTTTTTTTTCGGGCCGAATTTTTGAGTTTCGATATCTCAGCTCTGGAAGGGGCTAGAGCCTCCATTTTTGCACTCAGGTCTAAGTCTCATGGCCCTCTATCAGAATTTGGGAAGATTGGAGAAACTTAATTTTTTGCCCCAAAAAAAAAACGTAAGGGGTACCACTGTCGTTTTTTTTTTCGGCCGAATTTTTGAGTTTCGATATCTCAGCTCTGGAAGGGGCTAGAGCCTCCATTTTTGCACTCAGGTCTAAGTCTCATGGCCCTCTATCAGAATTTGGGAAGATTGGAGAAACTTAATTTTTCGCCCAAAAAAAAAAAACGTAAGGGGTACCACTGTCGTTTTTTTTTCGGGCCGAATTTTTGAGTTTCGATATCTCAGCTCTGGAAGGGGCTAGAGCCTCCATTTTTGCACTCAGGTCTAAGTCTCATGGCCCTCTATCAGAATTTGGGAAGATTGGAGAAACTTAATTTTTCGCCCAAAAAAAAAAACGTAAGGGGTACCACTGTCGTTTTTTTTTTCGGGCCGAATTTTTGAGTTTCGATATCTCAGCTCTGGAAGGGGCTAGAGCCTCCATTTTTGCACTCAGGTCTAAGTCTCATGGCCCTCTATCAGAATTTGGAAAGATTGGAGAAACTTAATTTTTCGCCCAAAATAAAAAACGTAAGGGGTACCACTGTCGTTTTTTTTTTCGGGCCGAATTTTTGAGTTTCGATATCTCAGCTCTGGAAGGGGCTAGAGCCTCCATTTTCGCACTCAGGTCTAAGTCTCATGGCCCTCTATCAGAATTTGGGAAGATTGGACAAACTTAATTTTTCGCCCAAAAAAAAAACGTAAGGGGTACCACTGTCGTTTTTTTTTTTGGGGCCGAATTTTTGAGTTTCGATATCTCAGCTCTGGAAGGGGCTAGAGCCTCCATTTTTGCACTCAGGTCTAAGTCTCATGGCCCTCTATCAGAATTTGGGAAGATTGGAGAAACTTAATTTTTCGCCCAAAAAAAAAACGTAAGGGGTACCACTGTCGTTTTTTTTTTCGGGCCGAATTTTTGAGTTTCGATATCTCAGCTCTGGAAGGGGCTAGAGCCTCCATTTTTGCACTCAGGTCTAAGTCTCATGGCCCTCTATCAGAATTTGGGAAGATTGGAGAAACTTAATTTTTCGCCCCAAAAAAAAACGTAAGGGGTACCACTGTCGTTTTTTTTTTCGGGCCGAATTTTTGAGTTTCGATATCTCAGCTCTGGAAGGGGCTAGAGCCTCCATTTTTGCACTCAGGTCTAAGTCTCATGGCCCTCTATCAGAATTTGGGAAGATTGGACAAACTTAATTTTTCGCCCAAAAAAAAAAACGTAAGGGGTACCACTGTCGTTTTTTTTTTGGGGCCGAATTTTTGAGTTTCGATATCTCAGCTCTGGAAGGGGCTAGAGCCTCCATTTTTGCACTCAGGTCTAAGTCTCATGGCCCTCTATCAGAATTTGGGAAGATTGGAGAAACTTAATTTTTCGCCCAAAAAAAAAACCGTAAGGGGTACCACTGTCGTTTTTTTTTCGGGCCGAATTTTTGAGTTTCGATATCTCAGCTCTGGAAGGGGCTAGAGCCTCCATTTTTGCACTCAGGTCTAAGTCTCATGGCCCTCTATCAGAATTTGGGAAGATTGGAGAAACTTAATTTTTCGCCCCAAAAAAAAAACGTAAGGGGTACCACTGTCGTTTTTTTTTCGGGCCGAATTTTTGAGTTTCGATATCTCAGCTCTGGAAGGGGCTAGAGCCTCCATTTTTGCACTCAGGTCTAAGTCTCATGGCCCTCTATCAGAATTTGGGAAGATTGGAGAAACTTAATTTTTCGCCCAAAAAAAAGAAACGTAAGGGGTACCACTGTCGTTTTTTTTTCGGGCCGAATTTTTGAGTTTCGATATCTCAGCTCTGGAAGGGGCTAGAGCCTCCATTTTTGCACTCAGGTCTAAGTCTCATGGCCCTCTATCAGAATTTGGGAAGATTGGAGAAACTTAATTTTTCGCCCCAAAAAAAAAACGTAAGGGGTACCACTGTCGTTTTTTTTTCGGGCCGAATTTTTGAGTTTCGATATCTCAGCTCTGGAAGGGGCTAGAGCCTCCATTTTTGCACTCAGGTCTAAGTCTCATGGCCCTCTATCAGAATTTGGGAAGATTGGAGAAACTTAATTTTTCGCCCAAAAAAAAAAACGTAAGGGGTACCACTGTCGTTTTTTTTTTCGGGCCGAATTTTTGAGTTTCGATATCTCAGCTCTGGAAGGGGCTAGAGCCTCCATTTTTGCACTCAGGTCTAAGTCTCATGGCCCTCTATCAGAATTTGGGAAGATTGGAGAAACTTAATTTTTCGCCCAAAAAAAAAAACGTAAGGGGTACCACTGTCGTTTTTTTTTCGGGCCGAATTTTTGAGTTTCGATATCTCAGCTCTGGAAGGGGCTAGAGCCTCCATTTTTGCACTCAGGTCTAAGTCTCATGGCCCTCTATCAGAATTTGGGAAGATTGGAGAAACTTAATTTTTCGCCCAAAAAAAAAAAACGTAAGGGGTACCATTGTCGTTTTTTTTTCGGGCCGAATTTTTGAGTTTCGATATCTCAGCTCTGGAAGGGGCTAGAGCCTCCATTTTTGCACTCAGGTCTAAGTCTCATGGCCCTCTATCAGAATTTGGGAAGATTGGAGAAACTTAATTTTTCGCCCAAAAAAAAAACGTAAGGGGTACCACTGTCGTTTTTTTTTTGGGGCCGAATTTTTGAGTTTCGATATCTCAGCTCTGGAAGGGGCTAGAGCCTCCATTTTTGCACTCAGGTCTAAGTCTCATGGCCCTCTATCAGAATTTGGGAAGATTGGAGAAACTTAATTTTTTGCCCAAAAAAAAAAAACGTAAGGGGTACCACTGTCGTTTTTTTTTTCGGGCCGAATTTTTGAGTTTCGATATCTCAGCTCTGGAAGGGGCTAGAGCCTCCATTTTTGCACTCAGGTCTAAGTCTCTTGGCCCTCTATCAGAATTTGGGAAGATTGGAGAAACTTAATTTTTCGCCCAAAAAAAAAAACGTAAGGGGTACCACTGTCGTTTTTTTTTTCGGGCCGAATTTTTGAGTTTCGATATCTCAGCTCTGGAAGGGGCTAGAGCCTCCATTTTTGCACTCAGGTCTAAGTCTCATGGCCCTCTATCAGAATTTGGGAAGATTGGAGAAACTTAATTTTTCGCCCAAAAAAAAAAACGTAAGGGGTACCACTGTCGTTTTTTTTTTCGGGCCGAATTTTTGAGTTTCGATATCTCAGCTCTGGAAGGGGCTAGAGCCTCCATTTTTGCACTCAGGTCTAAGTCTCATGGCCCTCTATCAGAATTTGGGAAGATTGGAGAAACTTAATTTTTTGCCCCAAAAAAAAAACGTAAGGGGTACCACTGTCGTTTTTTTTTTCGGCCGAATTTTTGAGTTTCGATATCTCAGCTCTGGAAGGGGCTAGAGCCTCCATTTTTGCACTCAGGTCTAAGTCTCATGGCCCTCTATCAGAATTTGGGAAGATTGGAGAAACTTAATTTTTCGCCCAAAAAAAAAAACGTAAGGGGTACCACTGTCGTTTTTTTTTCGGGCCGAATTTTTGAGTTTCGATATCTCAGCTCTGGAAGGGGCTAGAGCCTCCATTTTTGCACTCAGGTCTAAGTCTCATGGCCCTCTATCAGAATTTGGGAAGATTGGAGAAACTTAATTTTTCGCCCAAAAAAAAAAACGTAAGGGGTACCACTGTCGTTTTTTTTTTCGGGCCGAATTTTTGAGTTTCGATATCTCAGCTCTGGAAGGGGCTAGAGCCTCCATTTTTGCACTCAGGTCTAAGTCTCATGGCCCTCTATCAGAATTTGGAAAGATTGGAGAAACTTAATTTTTCGCCCAAAATAAAAAACGTAAGGGGTACCACTGTCGTTTTTTTTTCGGGCCGAATTTTTGAGTTTCGATATCTCAGCTCTGGAAGGGGCTAGAGCCTCCATTTTCACACTCAGGTCTAAGTCTTATGGCCCTCTATCAGAATTTGGGAAGATTGGACAAACTTAATTTTTCGCCCAAAAAAAAAACGTAAGGGGTACCACTGTCGTTTTTTTTTTTGGGGCCGAATTTTTGAGTTTCGATATCTCAGCTCTGGAAGGGGCTAGAGCCTCCATTTTTGCACTCAGGTCTAAGTCTCATGGCCCTCTATCAGAATTTGGGAAGATTGGAGAAACTTAATTTTTCGCCCAAAAAAAAAACGTAAGGGGTACCACTGTCGTTTTTTTTTTCGGGCCGAATTTTTGAGTTTCGATATCTCAGCTCTGGAAGGGGCTAGAGCCTCCATTTTTGCACTCAGGTCTAAGTCTCATGGCCCTCTATCAGAATTTGGGAAGATTGGAGAAACTTAATTTTTCGCCCCAAAAAAAAACGTAAGGGGTACCACTGTCGTTTTTTTTTTCGGGCCGAATTTTTGAGTTTCGATATCTCAGCTCTGGAAGGGGCTAGAGCCTCCATTTTTGCACTCAGGTCTAAGTCTCATGGCCCTCTATCAGAATTTGGGAAGATTGGACAAACTTAATTTTTCGCCCAAAAAAAAAAACGTAAGGGGTACCACTGTCGTTTTTTTTTTGGGGCCGAATTTTTGAGTTTCGATATCTCAGCTCTGGAAGGGGCTAGAGCCTCCATTTTTGCACTCAGGTCTAAGTCTCATGGCCCTCTATCAGAATTTGGGAAGATTGGAGAAACTTAATTTTTCGCCCAAAAAAAAAACCGTAAGGGGTACCACTGTCGTTTTTTTTTCGGGCCGAATTTTTGAGTTTCGATATCTCAGCTCTGGAAGGGGCTAGAGCCTCCATTTTTGCACTCAGGTCTAAGTCTCATGGCCCTCTATCAGAATTTGGGAAGATTGGAGAAACTTAATTTTTCGCCCCAAAAAAAAAACGTAAGGGGTACCACTGTCGTTTTTTTTTCGGGCCGAATTTTTGAGTTTCGATATCTCAGCTCTGGAAGGGGCTAGAGCCTCCATTTTTGCACTCAGGTCTAAGTCTCATGGCCCTCTATCAGAATTTGGGAAGATTGGAGAAACTTAATTTTTCGCCCAAAAAAAAAACGTAAGGGGTACCACTGTCGTTTTTTTTTCGGGCCGAATTTTTGAGTTTCGATATCTCAGCTCTGGAAGGGGCTAGAGCCTCCATTTTTGCACTCAGGTCTAAGTCTCATGGCCCTCTATCAGAATTTGGGAAGATTGGAGAAACTTAATTTTTCGCCCAAAAAAAAAAACGTAAGGGGTACCACTGTCGTTTTTTTTTCGGGCCGAATTTTTGAGTTTCGATATCTCAGCTCTGGAAGGGGCTAGAGCCTCCATTTTTGCACTCAGGTCTAAGTCTCATGGCCCTCTATCAGAATTTGGGAAGATTGGAGAAACTTAATTTTTCGCCCAAAAAAAAAACGTAAGGGGTACCACTGTCGTTTTTTTTTCGGGCCGAATTTTTGAGTTTCGATATCTCAGCTCTGGAAGGGGCTAGAGCCTCCATTTTTGCACTCAGGTCTAAGTCTCATGGCCCTCTATCAGAATTTGGGAAGATTGGAGAAACGTAATTTTTTGCCCAAAAAAAAAACGTAAGGGGTACCACTGTCGTTTTTTTTTTTGGGGCCGAATTTTTGAGTTTCGATATCTCAGCTCTGGAAGGGGCTAGAGCCTCCATTTTTGCACTCAGGTCTAAGTCTCATGTCCCTCTATCAGAATTTGGGAAGATTGGAGAAACTTAATTTTTCGCCCAAAAAAAAAAAACGTAAGGGGTACCACTGTCGTTTTTTTTTCGGGCCGAATTTTTGAGTTTCGATATCTCAGCTCTGGAAGGGGCTAGAGCCTCCATTTTTGCACTCAGGTCTAAGTCTCATGGCCCTCTATCAGAATTTGGGAAGATTGGAGAAACTTAATTTTTCGCCCCAAAAAAAAACGTAAGGGGTACCACTGTCGTTTTTTTTTCGGGCCGAATTTTTGAGTTTCGATATCTCAGCTCTGGAAGGGGCTAGAGCCTCCATTTTTGCACTCAGGTCTAAGTCTCATGGCCCTCTATCAGAATTTGGGAAGATTGGAGAATTTTAATTTTTCGCCCAAAAAAAAAAAACGTAAGGGGTACCACTGTCGTTTTTTTTTTCGGGCCGAATTTTTGAGTTTCGATATCTCAGCTCTGGAAGGGGCTAGAGCCTCCATTTTTGCACTCAGGTCTAAGTCTCTTGGCCCTCTATCAGAATTTGGGAAGATTGGAGAAACTAAATTTTTTTTCCCCAAAAAAAAAAACGTAAGGGGTACCACTGTCGTTTTTTTTTTCGGCCGAATTTTTGAGTTTCGATATCTCAGCTCTGGAAGGGGATAGAGCCTCCATTTTTGCACTCAGGTCTAAGTCTCATGGCCCTCTATCAGAATTTGGGAAGATTGGAGAAACTTAATTTTTCGCCCAAAAAAAAAACGTAAGGGGTACCACTGTCGTTTTTTTTTTCGGGCCGAATTTTTGAGTTTCGATATCTCAGCTCTGGAAGGGGCTAGAGCCTCCATTTTTGCACTCAGGTCTAAGTCTCATGGCCCTCTATCAGAATTTGGGAAGATTGGAGAAACTTAATTTTTCGCCCAAAAAAAAAAACGTAAGGGGTACCACTGTCGTTTTTTTTTCGGGCCGAATTTTTGAGTTTCGATATCTCAGCTCTGGAAGGGGCTAGAGCCTCCATTTTTGCACTCAGGTCTAAGTCTCATGGCCCTCTATCAGAATTTGGGAAGATTGGAGAAACTTAATTTTTCGCCCAAAAAAAAAACGTAAGGGGTACCACTGTCGTTTTTTTTTCGGGCCGAATTTTTGAGTTTCGATATCTCAGCTCTGGAAGGGGCTAGAGCCTCCATTTTTGCACTCAGGTCTAAGTCTCATGGCCCTCTATCAGAATTTGGGAAGATTGGAGAAACTTAATTTTTCGCCCAAAAAAAAAACGTAAGGGGTACCACTGTCGTTTTTATTTTGGGGGCCGAATTTTTGAGTTTCGATATCTCAGCTCTGGAAGGGGCTAGAGCCTCCATTTTTGCACTCAGGTCTAAGTCTCATGGCCCTCTATCAGAATTTGGGAAGATTGGAGAAACTTAATTTTTCGCCCAAAAAAAAAAAACGTAAGGGGTACCACTGTCGTTTTTTTTTTCGGGCCGAATTTTTGAGTTTCGATATCTCAGCTCTGGAAGGGCCTAGAGCCTCCATTTTTGCACTCAGGTCTAAGTCTCTTGGCCCTCTATCAGAATTTGGGAAGATTGGAGAAACTTAATTTTTCGCCCAAAAAAAAAAACGTAAGGGGTACCACTGTCGTTTTTTTTTTCGGGCCGAATTTTTGAGTTTCGATATCTCAGCTCTGGAAGGGGCTAGAGCCTCCATTTTTGCACTCAGGTCTAAGTCTCATGGCCCTCTATCAGAATTTGGGAAGATTGGAGAAACTTAATTTTTCGCCCAAAAAAAAAACGTAAGGGGTACCACTGTCGTTTTTTTTTTCGGGCCGAATTTTTGAGTTTCGATATCTCAGCTCTGGAAGGGGCTAGAGCCTCCATTTTTGCACTCAGGTCTAAGTCTCATGGCCCTCTATCAGAATTTGGGAAGATTGGACAAACTTAATTTTTTGTCCAAAAAAAAAAACGTAAGGGGTACCACTGTCGTTTTTTTTTTCGGGCCGAATTTTTGAGTTTCGATATCTCAGCTCTGGAAGGGGCTAGAGCCTCCATTTTTGCACTCAGGTCTAAGTCTCTTGGCCCTCTATCAGAATTTGGGAAGATTGGACAAACTTAATTTTTCGCCCAAAAAAAAAAATGTAAGGGGTACCACTGTCGTTTTTTTTTCGGGCCGAATTTTTGAGTTTCGATATCTCAGCTCTGGAAGGGGCTAGAGCCTCCATTTTTGCACTCAGGTCTAAGTCTCATGGCCCTCTATCAGAATTTGGGAAGATTGGAGAAACTTAATTTTTCGCCCAAAAAAAAAAACGTAAGGGGTACCACTGTCGTTTTTTTTTCGGGCCGAATTTTTGAGTTTCGATATCTCAGCTCTGGAAGGGGCTAGAGCCTCCATTTTTGCACTTAGGTCTAAGTCTCATGGCCCTCTATCAGAATTTGGGAAGATTGGAGAAACTTAATTTTTTTCCCAAAAAAAAAAAACGTAAGGGGTACCACTGTCGTTTTTTTTTTCGGCCGAATTTTTGAGTTTCGATATCTCAGCTCTGGAAGGGGCTAGAGTCTCCATTTTTGCACTCAGGTCTAAGTCTCATGGCCCTCTATCAGAATTTGGGAAGATTGGAGAAACTTAATTTTTCGCCCAAAAAAAAAAACGTAAGGGGTACCACTGTCGTTTTTTTTTCGGGCCGAATTTTTGAGTTTCGATATCTCAGCTCTGGAAGGGGCTAGAGCCTCCATTTTTGCACTCAGGTCTAAGTCTCATGGCCCTCTATCAGAATTTGGGAAGATTGGAGAAACTTAATTTTTCGCCCAAAAAAAAAACCGTAAGGGGTACCACTGTCGTTTTTTTTTCGGGCCGAATTTTTGAGTTTCGATATCTCAGCTCTGGAAGGGGCTAGAGCCTCCATTTTTGCACTCAGGTCTAAGTCTCATGGCCCTCTATCAGAATTTGGGAAGATTGGAGAAACTTAATTTTTCGCCCAAAAAAAAAAAACGTAAGGGGTACCACTGTCGTTTTTTTTTCGGGCCGAATTTTTGAGTTTCGATATCTCAGCTCTGGAAGGGGCTAGAGCCTCCATTTTTGCACTCAGGTCTAAGTCTCATGGCCCTCTATCAGAATTTGGGAAGATTGGAGAAACTTAATTTTTTGCCCAAAAAAAAAAACGTAAGGGGTACCACTGTCGTTTTTTTTTTCGGCCGAATTTTTGAGTTTCGATATCTCAGCTCTGGAAGGGGCTAGAGCCTCCATTTTTGCACTCAGGTCTAAGTCTCATGGCCCTCTATCAGAATTTGGGAAGATTGGAGAAACTTAATTTTTCGCCCAAAAAAAAAACCGTAAGGGGTACCACTGTCGTTTTTTTTTTCGGGCCGAATTTTTGAGTTTCGATATCTCAGCTCTGGAAGGGGCTAGAGCCTCCATTTTTGCACTCAGGTCTAAGTCTCATGGCCCTCTATCAGAATTTGGGAAGATTGGAGAAACTTAATTTTTCGCCCAAAAAAAAAAACGTAAGGGGTACCACTGTCGTTTTTTTTTCGGGCCGAATTTTTGAGTTTCGATATCTCAGCTCTGGAAGGGGCTAGAGCCTCCATTTTTGCACTCAGGTCTAAGTCTCATGGCCCTCTATCAGAATTTGGGAAGATTGGAGAAACTTAATTTTTCGCCCAAAAAAAAAAACGTAAGGGGTACCATTGTCGTTTTTTTTTCGGGCCGAATTTTTGAGTTTCGATATCTCAGCTCTGGAAGGGTCTAGAGCCTCCATTTTTGCACTCAGGTCTAAGTCTCATGGCCCTCTATCAGAATTTGGGAAGATTGGAGAAACTTAATTTTTCGCCCAAAAAAAAAACGTAAGGGGTACCACTGTCGTTTTTTTTTTTGGGGCCGAATTTTTGAGTTTCGATATCTCAGCTCTGGAAGGGGCTAGAGCCTCCAATTTTGCACTCAGGTCTAAGTCTCATGGCCCTCTATCAGAATTTGGGAAGATTGGAGAAACTTAATTTTTTGCCCAAAAAAAAAAAAACGTAAGGGGTACCACTGTCGTTTTTTTTTTTTGGGCCGAATTTTTGAGTTTCGATATCTCAGCTCTGGAAGGGGCTAGAGCCTCCATTTTTGCACTCAGGTCTAAGTCTCTTGGCCCTCTATCAGAATTTGGGAAGATTGGAGAAACTTAATTTTTCGCCCAAAAAAAAAAACGTAAGGGGTACCACTGTCGTTTTTTTTTTCGGGCCGAATTTTTGAGTTTCGATATCTCAGCTCTGGAAGGGGCTAGAGCCTCCATTTTTGCACTCAGGTCTAAGTCTCATGGCCCTCTATCAGAATTTGGGAAGATTGGAGAAACTTAATTTTTCGCCCAAAAAAAAAAACGTAAGGGGTACCACTGTCGTTTTTTTTTCGGGCCGAATTTTTGAGTTTCGATATCTCAGCTCTGGAAGGGGCTAGAGCCTCCATTTTTGCACTCAGGTCTAAGTCTCATGGCCCTCTATCAGAATTTGGGAAGATTGGAGAAACTTAATTTTTTGCCCAAAAAAAAAAACGTAAGGGGTACCACTGTCGTTTTTTTTTTCGGCCGAATTTTTGAGTTTCGATATCTCAGCTCTGGAAGGGGCTAGAGCCTCCATTTTTGCACTCAGGTCTAAGTCTCATGGCCCTCTATCAGAATTTGGGAAGATTGGAGAAACTTAATTTTTCGCCCAAAAAAAAAAACGTAAGGGGTACCACTGTCGTTTTTTTTTTCGGGCCGAATTTTTGAGTTTCGATATCTCAGCTCTGGAAGGGGCTAGAGCCTCCATTTTTGCACTCAGGTCTAAGTCTCATGGCCCTCTATCAGAATTTGGGAAGATTGGAGAAACTTAATTTTTCGCCCAAAAAAAAAACGTAAGGGGTACCACTGTCGTTTTTTTTTTCGGGCCGAATTTTTGAGTTTCGATATCTCAGCTCTGGAAGGGGCTAGAGCCTCCATTTTTGCACTCAGGTCTAAGTCTCATGGCCCTCTATCAGAATTTGGGAAGATTGGACAAAATTAATTTTTCGCCCAAAAAAAAAACGTAAGGGGTACCACTGTCGTTTTTTTTTTGGGGCCGAATTTTTGAGTTTCGATATCTCAGCTCTGGAAGGGGCTAGAGCCTCCATTTTTGCACTCAGGTCTAAGTCTCATGGCCCTCTATCAGAATTTGGGAAGATTGGAGAAACTTAATTTTTCGCCCAAAAAAAAAAACGTAAGGGGTACCACTGTCGTTTTTTTTTCGGGCCGAATTTTTGAGTTTCGATATCTCAGCTCTGGAAGGGGCTAGAGCCTCCATTTTTGCACTCAGGTCTAAGTCTCATGGCCCTCTATCAGAATTTGGGAAGATTGGAGAAACTTAATTTTTCGCCCAAAAAAAAAAACGTAAGGGGTACCACTGTCGTTTTTTTTTTCGGGCCGAATTTTTGAGTTTCGATATCTCAGCTCTGGAAGGGGCTAGAGCCTCCATTTTTGCACTCAGGTCTAAGTCTCATGGCCCTCTATCAGAATTTGGGAAGATTGGAGAAACTTAATTTTTCGCCCCAAAAAAAAACGTAAGGGGTACCACTGTCGTTTTTTTTTTCGGGCCGAATTTTTGAGTTTCGATATCTCAGCTCTGGAAGGGGCTAGAGCCTCCATTTTTGCACTCAGGTCTAAGTCTCATGGCCCTCTATCAGAATTTGGGAAGATTGGACAAACTTAATTTTTCGCCCAAAAAAAAAAACGTAAGGGGTACCACTGTCGTTTTTTTTTTGGGGCCGAATTTTTGAGTTTCGATATCTCAGCTCTGGAAGGGGCTAGAGCCTCCATTTTTGCACTCAGGTCTAAGTCTCATGGCCCTCTATCAGAATTTGGGAAGATTGGAGAAACTTAATTTTTCGCCCAAAAAAAAAAACGTAAGGGGTACCACTGTCGTTTTTTTTTCGGGCCGAATTTTTGAGTTTCGATATCTCAGCTCTGGAAGGGGCTAGAGCCTCCATTTTTGCACTCATGTCTAAGTCTCATGGCCCTCTATCAGAATTTGGGAAGATTGGAGAAACTTAATTTTTCGCCCCAAAAAAAAAACGTAAGGGGTACCACTGTCGTTTTTTTTTCGGGCCGAATTTTTGAGTTTCGATATCTCAGCTCTGGAAGGGGCTAGAGCCTCCATTTTTGCACTCAGGTCTAAGTCTCATGGCCCTCTATCAGAATTTGGAAAGATTGGAGAAACTTAATTTTTCGCCCAAAAAAAAAACGTAAGGGGTACCACTGTCGTTTTTTTTTCGGGCCGAATTTTTGAGTTTCGATATCTCAGCTCTGGAAGGGGCTAGAGCCTCCATTTTTGCACTCAGGTCTAAGTCTCATGGCCCTCTATCAGAATTTGGGAAGATTGGAGAAACTTAATTTTTCGCCCAAAAAAAAAAACGTAAGGGGTACCACTGTCGTTTTTTTTTCGGGCCGAATTTTTGAGTTTCGATATCTCAGCTCTGGAAGGGGCTAGAGCCTCCATTTTTGCACTCAGGTCTAAGTCTCATGGCCCTCTATCAGAATTTGGGAAGATTGGAGAAACTTAATTTTTCGCCCAAAAAAAAACGTAAGGGGTACCACTGTCGTTTTTTTTCGGGCCGAATTTTTGAGTTTCGATATCTCAGCTCTGGAAGGGGCTAGAGCCTCCATTTTTGCACTCAGGTCTAAGTCTCATGGCCCTCTATCAGAATTTGGGAAGATTGGAGAAACTTAATTTTTTGCCCAAAAAAAAAACGTAAGGGGTACCACTGTCGTTTTTTTTTTTGGGGCCGAATTTTTGAGTTTCGATATCTCAGCTCTGGAAGGGGCTAGAGCCTCCATTTTTGCACTCAGGTCTAAGTCTCATGGCCCTCTATCAGAATTTGGGAAGATTGGAGAAACTTAATTTTTTGCCCAAAAAAAAAAAACCGTAAGGGGTACCACTGTCGTTTTTTTTTTTCGGGCCGAATTTTTGAGTTTCGATATCTCAGCTCTGGAAGGGGCTAGAGCCTCCATTTTTGCACTCAGGTCTAAGTCTCTTGGCCCTCTATCAGAATTTGGGAAGATTGGAGAAACTTAATTTTTCGCCCAAAAAAAAAAACGTAAGGGGTACCACTGTCGTTTTTTTTTTTCGGGCCGAATTTTTGAGTTTCGATATCTCAGCTCTGGAAGGGGCTAGAGCCTCCATTTTTGCACTCAGGTCTAAGTCTCATGGCCCTCTATCAGAATTTGGGAAGATTGGAGAAACTTAATTTTTCGCCCAAAAAAAAAAACGTAAGGGGTACCACTGTCGTTTTTTTTTCGGGCCGAATTTTTGAGTTTCGATATCTCAGCTCTGGAAGGGGCTAGAGCCTCCATTTTTGCACTCAGGTCTAAGTCTCATGTCCCTCTATCAGAATTTGGGAAGATTGGAGAAACTTAATTTTTCGCCCAAAAAAAAAAAACGTAAGGGGTACCACTGTCGTTTTTTTTTTCGGGCCGAATTTTTGAGTTTCGATATCTCAGCTCTGGAAGGGGCTAGAGCCTCCATTTTTGCACTCAGGTCTAAGTCTCATGGCCCTCTATCAGAATTTGGGAAGATTGGAGAAACTTAATTTTTCGCCCCAAAAAAAAACGTAAGGGGTACCACTGTCGTTTTTTTTTCGGGCCGAATTTTTGAGTTTCGATATCTCAGCTCTGGAAGGGGCTAGAGCCTCCATTTTTGCACTCAGGTCTAAGTCTCATGGCCCTCTATCAGAATTTGGGAAGATTGGAGAATTTTAATTTTTCGCCCAAAAAAAAAAAACGTAAGGGGTACCACTGTCGTTTTTTTTTTCGGGCCGAATTTTTGAGTTTCGATATCTCAGCTCTGGAAGGGGCTAGAGCCTCCATTTTTGCACTCAGGTCTAAGTCTCTTGGCCCTCTATCAGAATTTGGGAAGATTGGAGAAACTAAATTTTTTTTCCCCAAAAAAAAAAACGTAAGGGGTACCACTGTCGTTTTTTTTTTCGGCCGAATTTTTGAGTTTCGATATCTCAGCTCTGGAAGGGGCTAGAGCCTCCATTTTTGCACTCAGGTCTAAGTCTCATGGCCCTCTATCAGAATTTGGGAAGATTGGAGAAACTTAATTTTTCGCCCCAAAAAAAAAACGTAAGGGGTACCACTGTCGTTTTTTTTTCGGGCCGAATTTTTGAGTTTCGATATCTCAGCTCTGGAAGGGGCTAGAGCCTCCATTTTTGCACTCAGGTCTAAGTCTCATGGCCCTCTATCAGAATTTGGGAAGATTGGAGAATTTTAATTTTTCGCCCAAAAAAAAAAACGTAAGGGGTACCACTGTCGTTTTTTTTTTCGGGCCGAATTTTTGAGTTTCGATATCTCAGCTCTGGAAGGGGCTAGAGCCTCCATTTTTGCACTCAGGTCTAAGTCTCTTGGCCCTCTATCAGAATTTGGGAAGATTGGAGAAACTAAATTTTTTTTCCCCAAAAAAAAAAACGTAAGGGGTACCACTGTCGTTTTTTTTTTCGGCCGAATTTTTGAGTTTCGATATCTCAGCTCTGGAAGGGGCTAGAGCCTCCATTTTTGCACTCAGGTCTAAGTCTCATGGCCCTCTATCAGAATTTGGGAAGATTGGAGAAACTTAATTTTTCGCCCAAAAAAAAAAAACGTAAGGGGTACCACTGTCGTTTTTTTTTTCGGGCCGAATTTTTGAGTTTCGATATCTCAGCTCTGGAAGGGGCTAGAGCCTCCATTTTTGCACTCAGGTCTAAGTCTCATGGCCCTCTATCAGAATTTGGGAAGATTGGAGAAACTTAATTTTTCGCCCAAAAAAAAAACCGTAAGGGGTACCACTGTCGTTTTTTTTTCGGGCCGAATTTTTGAGTTTCGATATCTCAGCTCTGGAAGGGGCTAGAGCCTCCATTTTTGCACTCAGGTCTAAGTCTCATGGCCCTCTATCAGAATTTGGGAAGATTGGAGAAACTTAATTTTTCGCCCAAAAAAAAAACGTAAGGGGTACCACTGTCGTTTTTTTTTCGGGCCGAATTTTTGAGTTTCGATATCTCAGCTCTGGAAGGGGCTAGAGCCTCCATTTTTGCACTCAGGTCTAAGTCTCATGGCCCTCTATCAGAATTTGGGAAGATTGGAGAAACTTAATTTTTCGCCCAAAAAAAAAACGTAAGGGGTACCACTGTCGTTTTTATTTTGGGGGCCGAATTTTTGAGTTTCGATATCTCAGCTCTGGAAGGGGCTAGAGCCTCCATTTTTGCACTCAGGTCTAAGTCTCATGGCCCTCTATCAGAATTTGGGAAGATTGGAGAAACTTAATTTTTCGCCCAAAAAAAAAAACGTAAGGGGTACCACTGTCGTTTTTTTTTTCGGGCCGAATTTTTGAGTTTCGATATCTCAGCTCTGGAAGGGGCTAGAGCCTCCATTTTTGCACTCAGGTCTAAGTCTCTTGGCCCTCTATCAGAATTTGGGAAGATTGGAGAAACTTAATTTTTCGCCCAAAAAAAAAACGTAAGGGGTACCACTGTCGTTTTTTTTTTCGGGCCGAATTTTTGAGTTTCGATATCTCAGCTCTGGAAGGGGCTAGAGCCTCCATTTTTGCACTCAGGTCTAAGTCTCATGGCCCTCTATCAGAATTTGGGAAGATTGGAGAAACTTAATTTTTCGCCCAAAAAAAAAACGTAAGGGGTACCACTGTCGTTTTTTTTTTCGGGCCGAATTTTTGAGTTTCGATATCTCAGCTCTGGAAGGGGCTAGAGCCTCCATTTTTGCACTCAGGTCTAAGTCTCATGGCCCTCTATCAGAATTTGGGAAGATTGGACAAACTTAATTTTTTGTCCAAAAAAAAAAACGTAAGGGGTACCACTGTCGTTTTTTTTTTCGGGCCGAATTTTTGAGTTTCGATATCTCAGCTCTGGAAGGGGCTAGAGCCTCCATTTTTGCACTCAGGTCTAAGTCTCTTGGCCCTCTATCAGAATTTGGGAAGATTGGACAAACTTAATTTTTCGCCCAAAAAAAAAAATGTAAGGGGTACCACTGTCGTTTTTTTTTCGGGCCGAATTTTTGAGTTTCGATATCTCAGCTCTGGAAGGGGCTAGAGCCTCCATTTTTGCACTCAGGTCTAAGTCTCATGGCCCTCTATCAGAATTTGGGAAGATTGGAGAAACTTAATTTTTCGCCCAAAAAAAAACGTAAGGGGTACCACTGTCGTTTTTTTTTCGGGCCGAATTTTTGAGTTTCGATATCTCAGCTCTGGAAGGGGCTAGAGCCTCCATTTTTGCACTCAGGTCTAAGTCTCATGGCCCTCTATCAGAATTTGGGAAGATTGGAGAAACTTAATTTTTCGCCCAAAAAAAAAAACGTAAGGGGTACCACTGTCGTTTTTTTTTCGGGCCGAATTTTTGAGTTTCGATATCTCAGCTCTGGAAGGGGCTAGAGCCTCCATTTTTGCACTTAGGTCTAAGTCTCATGGCCCTCTATCAGAATTTGGGAAGATTGGAGAAACTTAATTTTTTTCCCAAAAAAAAAAAACGTAAGGGGTACCACTGTCGTTTTTTTTTTCGGCCGAATTTTTGAGTTTCGATATCTCAGCTCTGGAAGGGGCTAGAGTCTCCATTTTTGCACTCAGGTCTAAGTCTCATGGCCCTCTATCAGAATTTGGGAAGATTGGAGAAACTTAATTTTTCGCCCAAAAAAAAAAACGTAAGGGGTACCACTGTCGTTTTTTTTTCGGGCCGAATTTTTGAGTTTCGATATCTCAGCTCTGGAAGGGGCTAGAGCCTCCATTTTTGCACTCAGGTCTAAGTCTCATGGCCCTCTATCAGAATTTGGGAAGATTGGAGAAACTTAATTTTTCGCCCAAAAAAAAAAACGTAAGGGGTACCACTGTCGTTTTTTTTTCGGGCCGAATTTTTGAGTTTCGATATCTCACCTCTGGAAGGGGCTAGAGCCTCCATTTTTGCACTCAGGTCTAAGTCTCATGGCCCTCTATCAGAATTTGGGAAGATTGGAGAAACTTAATTTTTCGCCCAAAAAAAAAAACGTAAGGGGTACCACTGTCGTTTTTTTTTCGGGCCGAATTTTTGAGTTTCGATATCTCAGCTCTGGAAGGGGCTAGAGCCTCCATTTTTGCACTCAGGTCTAAGTCTCATGGCCCTCTATCAGAATTTGGGAAGATTGGAGAAACTTAATTTTTTGCCCAAAAAAAAAAACGTAAGGGGTACCACTGTCTTTTTTTTTTTCGGCCGAATTTTTGAGTTTCGATATCTCAGCTCTGGAAGGGGCTAGAGCCTCCATTTTTGCACTCAGGTCTAAGTCTCATGGCCCTCTATCAGAATTTGGGAAGATTGGAGAAACTTAATTTTTCGCCCAAAAAAAAAACCGTAAGGGGTACCACTGTCGTTTTTTTTTTCGGGCCGAATTTTTGAGTTTCGATATCTCAGCTCTGGAAGGGGCTAGAGCCTCCATTTTTGCACTCAGGTCTAAGTCTCATGGCCCTCTATCAGAATTTGGGAAGATTGGAGAAACTTAATTTTTCACCCAAAAAAAAAAACGTAAGGGGTACCACTGTCGTTTTTTTTTCGGGCCGAATTTTTGAGTTTCGATATCTCAGCTCTGGAAGGGGCTAGAGCCTCCATTTTTGCACTCAGGTCTAAGTCTCATGGCCCTCTATCAGAATTTGGGAAGATTGGAGAAACTTAATTTTTCGCCCAAAAAAAAAAACGTAAGGGGTACCATTGTCGTTTTTTTTTCGGGCCGAATTTTTGAGTTTCGATATCTCAGCTCTGGAAGGGTCTAGAGCCTCCATTTTTGCACTCAGGTCTAAGTCTCATGGCCCTCTATCAGAATTTGGGAAGATTGGAGAAACTTAATTTTTCGCCCAAAAAAAAAACGTAAGGGGTACCACTGTCGTTTTTTTTTTTGGGGCCGAATTTTTGAGTTTCGATATCTCAGCTCTGGAAGGGGCTAGAGCCTCCATTTTTGCACTCAGGTCTAAGTCTCATGGCCCTCTATCAGAATTTGGGAAGATTGGAGAAACTTAATTTTTTGCCCAAAAAAAAAAAAACGTAAGGGGTACCACTGTCGTTTTTTTTTTTCGGGCCGAATTTTTGAGTTTCGATATCTCAGCTCTGGAAGGGGCTAGAGCCTCCATTTTTGCACTCAGGTCTAAGTCTCTTGGCCCTCTATCAGAATTTGGGAAGATTGGAGAAACTTAATTTTTCGCCCAAAAAAAAAAACGTAAGGGGTACCACTGTCGTTTTTTTTTTCGGGCCGAATTTTTGAGTTTCGATATCTCAGCTCTGGAAGGGGCTAGAGCCTCCATTTTTGCACTCAGGTCTAAGTCTCATGGCCCTCTATCAGAATTTGGGAAGATTGGAGAAACTTAATTTTTCGCCCAAAAAAAAAAACGTAAGGGGTACCACTGTCGTTTTTTTTTCGGGCCGA
>NW_028297305.1:0-85000 GCF_988280905.1 Pimephales promelas | reverse complement strand
GTGGGTTCTCGTCTGCTATGGCGGCGCGAGCCTATAGAGCGGCGGGACAGGCGGCTTCCGCTTTGCATGCCATGAGCACTTTGCAGGTCTTCCAAGCGAAGATGCTCAGAGACATGCACGAGGGCGGGACTGACTCGACGGCATTTAAAGATCTGCGGTCCGCCACTGACCTTGCTCTCCGGGCAACGAAAGTGGCCGCTCGCGCCGTCGGTCAGGTGATGGCCACTTCGGTGGTTCAGGAGCGCCATCTCTGGCTCAACCTGGCGGACACGCGGAGCGCTGAGCGGACTCGTCTGCTCGACGCTCCGCTCTCCCAGGTTGGCCTTTTCGGCGGTGCGGTCGAGGACTTCGCCCAGCAGTTCTCCACCGCCCAGAAGCAGACGGAGGCCATTAAACACATCCTGCCCCGACGACCAGCTGCTGCCTCCACCCAGTCATCGGCGCAGGTGCCTCCCTCTGCTCGCCGCCGAGGACGCCCCCCTGCGGCTCCCCTCCCTCCCGCCCGGCCCCAGCAGCAGCCTTCACCCGGGCCCCGGCGTCGAGGAGGCCGCAGGCCGGCGTCTCAGCCCCCTCAGGCCGCTCGCCCCGCTAAACGCCAGGCCAAGCGAAGATCCTGACACGGGCCGCTCAGTGACGATCTCGAGTCTTTCTCAGGAGGCGGTAGCAGGCCCCCTCCTTCCCCCGGTGGAGGGCCGGGGGAGAATCTTTTGTTCTCAGCTCCCCGCTGCTCACCCACGGGTGGGCAGCACCCTGAACTGGTTAAAGAAAGACTTGACATCCTCACTGAGCTCACAGACTGGAGTGGGTGCGCTCGATGCCCCCGTGCGTCAGCCCACACACTCCTCTCTGTCTCTGAGGGCGCGGAAGGGTGCGTGTGTCGTCCCCGGGCTACACCAATCCCTTCCCCCTCTGTCGCCAGACCCCCGGCAGAACAGACCCCCGTGGAACGCTCCGCTTTCCCTGGTCCCTTCTGTCGGGGAGCGGGCTTCGACGCATCCGAGCGGGGTAACCCCTGCACGCGTGCCAGTCGACCCGCACCGCTGCCCCTCCGGGGGGACGTCTGTGGTTCGCATGACCCCGTTGGCTCATTTCCTGGAAGCCTGGCTAGCGCTTCCCGGGATATCCCGCTGGGTCATCAGAACGATCAGATTCGGCTACGCGATTCAGTTCGCACGGTCTCCTCCCCGCTTCAGGGGAGTTCGCTCCACGATAGTTGGTGGCAATGCCCCAGTCCTGAGAGCGGAGATTGCGACCCTGCTGGCGAAGGGTGCAATCGAGACGGTCCCTCCAGCCGAGGTGAAGTCCGGGTTTTACAGCCCCTACTTCATTGTCCCCAAGAAGACCGGTGGGTTACGACCGATCCTGGACCTGCGCATTTTGAACCGTTCTCTCCATCGACTACCGTTCAAAATGCTCACGGCCAAACGCATTTTCGAATGTGTTCGGTATCAGGATTGGTTTGCAGCGATCGACCTGAAGGACGCGTACTTCCATGTGTCCATCTTACCTCGACACAGACCGTTTCTTCGGTTTGCCTTCGAGGGCCAGGCATATCAGTACGCCGTTCTCCCATTCGGGTTAGCTCTGTCCCCTCGCGTCTTCACGAAGATCGTCGAGGCAGCCCTTGTTCCCCTTCGCGAACACGGGGTTCGCATCCTGAATTATCTCGACGACTGGCTGATACTAGCACACTCTCGAGCTCAGCTTTGCGAACACAGAGACTTGGTGCTCCGGCACCTAGCCCGTTTGGGCCTTCGGGTCAACCGGGAGAAGAGCAAACTTTGCCCCGTGCAGAGGATCTCTTTTCTCGGCATGGAGATAGACTCGGTCGCCATGTCCGCGCAGCTCACGAACGAGCGCGCGCACTCACTGCTGACTTGTCTTCGACAGTTCGAGGGCAAGAGTGCGGTTCCACTGAAACTATTTCAGAGGCTCCTGGGGCATATGGCATCCGCGGCCGCGGCAACGCCGCTCGGTTTGCTTCATATGAGACCGCTTCAGCTGTGGCTTCGCGATCGAGTCCCGAGGTGGGCATGGCATCGCGGCTCGCTCCGAGTTCCAGTAACTCCAGCGTGCCGCCGAACCTTCTTCCCGTGGTCGAACCTCAGCTTTTTACGGACCGGCGTCCCTATTCAGCGAGTTTCCAGGCATCTCGTTGTCTCCACGGATGCATCTACCACGGGTTGGGGTGCCATGTGCAATGGGCATGCAGCCGCCGGTTCCTGGACAGGAGCCCAGCGCCTCATGCACATCAATTGCCTCGAGCTGTTGGCAGTACGGCTCGCCCTTCGCCGCTTCCGAGCGTTGCTCAAGGGCCAGCATGTGCTTGTCCGCTCAGACAACACTACGGCAGTAGCGTACATCAACCACCAGGGGGGTCTACGCTCACGCCAGTTGTCGCAGCTCGCCCGCCACCTCTTGATATGGAGTCAGAAGCACCTGAGGTCCCTTCGTGCAGTTTACATTCCTGGAGACCGGAACTGGGCAGCCGACGAGCTGTCCCGGGTCCGCCCCATCTCCGGCGAGTGGCGACTCCATCCCCAGTCGGTCCAGCTGATTTGGGACGAGTTCGGGGAGGCACAGATAGACCTGTTCGCCTCTCGGGACTCGTCCCACTGCGCCCAGTTTTATTCTCTGACCCGCGGCACTCTCGGCTCGGATGCGCTGGCGCACAGCTGGCCACGGGGCCCACGCAAGTATGCGTTTCCCCCAGTGAGCCTCCTTGCACGGGTGTTGTGCAAGATCAAGGAGGACGAGGAGCAGGTCTTGCTGGTAGCCCCCTACTGGCCCACCAAGACGTGGTTCTCCGATCTCATGCTCCTCGCGACAGCACCTCCTTGGCCTATTCCTCTGAGACCAGACCTACTCTCTCAGAGACGGGGCACTCTGTGGCACCCTCGTCCCGATCTTTGGAGGCTGCACGTGTGGCTCCTGGACGGGACGAGGCAGGTTTGAGTTCGCTGCCACCTGCGGTGGCGGCAACCATCACTTCCGCAAGAGCGTCGTCCACGAGACACCTTTATGCGTTGAAGTGGAACCTCTTCGTCAATTGGTGCTCTTCTCGCGGAGAAGACCCCCGGAGATGTTCGATCAGTGTCGTGCTTTCCTTCCTGCAAGAAGGGTTGGAGCGCAGGCTGTCGCCCTCCACCCTTAAGGTTTACGTCGCGGCCATTGCCGCTTCTCATGAAGCAGTGGAAGGTAAGTCCTTAGGGAAGCACGACCTGGTCATCAGGTTCCTGAGGGGAGCGAGGAGGCTGCATCCGCCTCGTCCTCCCCTCGTACCCTCTTGGGACCTCTCGGTAGTTTTAAGTGCTCTGCAGAGGCATCCCTTTGAGCCTTTGCAATCGGTAGAGTTAAAGTTTCTGTCCATGAAGACAGCGCTCCTGGTTGCATTGGCCTCCATCAAGAGGGTGGGGGACCTGCACGCATTCTCCGTTGACGAAGCGTGCCTGGAGTTCGGGCCGGCTTACTCTCACGTGATCCTGAGACCCCGGCCTGGATATGTGCCCAAGGTTCCCACCACTCCCTTCCGGGACCAGGTGGTGAACCTGCAAGCGCTGCCCCCGGAGGAGGCAGACCCAGCCTTGGCACTGCTCTGTCCGGTACGTGCTCTCCGCACCTATGTCGACAGAACGCAGTGTTTCAGGACCTCAGACCAGCTCTTTGTCTGTCATGGAGGGAGCCAGAAGGGAAGAGCTCTCTCAAAGCAACGGCTGTCCCACTGGATTGTGGATGCCATTGCTTTGTCTTACCAGCAGCAAGGCCTTCCGTGCCCCCTTGGTGTGACGGCCCATTCCACTCGGAGTGTGGCCTCCTCTTGGGCTTTAGCGCACGGCGCCTCGCTAACAGACATCTGCAGAGCTGCAGGCTGGGCGACACCCAACACCTTCGCCAGATTCTATAATCTGCGAATTGAGCCGGTATCCTCTCACGTACTCGTTTCGGCCAGTTCTGGATCCGCTCAGGTGTCTTCGCTTGCTCGCCACTCCACTCCCCGGACTGGATAAGTGCGATATTTCCTCAGTTCTTCCATTGAAGCCTTGAGTCCTCCAGCACCGACGATGCGGGCACCACTGCTGTGGCTCTGGATGCTGGCTAGGTGCCTCCATGCGTACGGTTCCCCCTTGGTAACCGTCTCATGTGTATTATCCACTGTAAGCCTCTCTGAGCATGTGTCTTCCCTTGGCAAGCCATCTGCCACCCCTGGAGCTGAAATTAGTAGCCACCTGCGGTTGGTGCTCCAGTGATTCCATATGTGTTCCTATGTGGCCATATGTGTATTCGTAAGTCCTCCCTTCGGTAGGCAGCTGGTAGCATGTCCCCTTCGGGATATGTTTCCCAGTGTACCTTGGTAATCCTGTGTTAAGTCGGATCCCCTAAGGAAAACAGGTAAGGCTCGGGGGTTCAGACTTTCGCAGGGCACTGGAAGACAGCCTGAAGTTGGCGTGATGGCACAGACCCCCAATCTCCGTCACTTCTGACGTAACTCGAAGTGACTACGAAAGGGAACGTCTCGGTTACGTATGTAACCCTCGTTCCCTGAGTAGGGAACGGAGACGTTACGTCTCCCTGCCACTTCTGCTGTATCGCTGGGTAGATGCCGAGTTCAGTCTTGGCTCCTCAGCGAAGACATACTGCGGTTGCGTTCACTTCCTCCTTTTATACTCACGGAGTAGGGCGGAGTACGCTATGCAAATTTCCGCAGCCCCAAGGCATTGCATGCCATTGGCTCGTGTTTAAATACTCGAAGAGGATTGGCTTTCTATGCGAAACCCCCCAATCTCCGTCACTTCTGACGTAACGTCTCCGTTCCCTACTCAGGGAACGAGGGTTACATACGTAACCGAGACGTTTCTCCAATCTTCCCAAATTCTGATAGAGGGCCATGAGACTTAGACCTGAGTGCAAAAATGGAGGTTCTAGCCCCTTCCAGAGCTGAGATATCGAAACTCAAAAATTCGGCCGGAAAAAAAAACGACAGTGGTACCCCTTACGTTTTTTTTTTTTGGGCGAAAAATTAAGTTTCTCCAATCTTCCCAAATTCTGATAGAGGGCCATGAGACTTAGACCTGAGTGCAAAAATGGAGGTTCTAGCCCCTTCCAGAGCTGAGATATCGAAACTCAAAAATTCGGCCCGAAAAAAAAACGACAGTGGTACCCCTTACGTTTTTTTTTTTTGGGCGAAAAATTAAGTTTCTCCAATCTTCCCAAATTCTGATAGAGGGCCATGAGACTTAGACCTGAGTGCAAAAATGGAGGTTCTAGCCCCTTCCAGAGCTGAGATATCGAAACTCAAAAATTCGGCCCGAAAAAAAAAACGACAGTGGTACCCCTTACGTTTTTTTTTTTGGGCGAAAAATTAAGTTTCTCCAATCTTCCCAAATTCTGATAGAGGGCCATGAGACTTAGACCTGAGTGCAAAAATGGAGGTTCTAGCCCCTTCCAGAGCTGAGATATCGAAACTCAAAAATTCGGCCCGAAAAAAAAACGACAGTGGTACCCCTTACGTTTTTTTTTTTGGGCGAAAAATTAAGTTTTTCCAATCTTCCCAAATTCTGATAGAGGGCCATGAGACTTAGACCTGAGTGCAAAAATGGAGGTTCTAGCCCCTTCCAGAGCTGAGATATCGAAACTCAAAAATTCGGCCCGAAAAAAAAACGACAGTGGTACCCCTTACGTTTTTTTTTTTTGGGCGAAAAATTAAGTTTCTCCAATCTTCCCAAATTCTGATAGAGGGCCATGAGACTTATACCTGAGTGCAAAAATGGAGGTTCTAGCCCCTTCCAGAGCTGAGATATCGAAACTCAAAAATTCGGCCCGAAAAAAAAACGACAGTGGTACCCCTTACGTTTTTTTTTTGGGCGAAAAATTAAGTTTCTCCAATCTTCCCAAATTCTGATAGAGGGCCATGAGACTTAGACCTGAGTGCAAAAATGGAGGTTCTAGCCCCTTCCAGAGCTGAGATATCGAAACTCAAAAATTCGGCCCGAAAAAAAAACGACAGTGGTACCCCTTACGTTTTTTTTTTTGGGCGAAAAATTAAGTTTCTCCAATCTTCCCAAATTCTGATAGAGGGCCATGAGACTTAGACCTGAGTGCAAAAATGGAGGTTCTAGCCCCTTCCAGAGCTGAGATATCGAAACTCAAAAATTCGGCCCGAAAAAAAAACGACAGTGGTACCCCTTACGTTTTTTTTTTGGGCGAAAAATTAAGTTTCTCCAATCTTCCCAAATTCTGATAGAGGGCCATGAGACTTAGACCTGAGTGCAAAAATGGAGGTTCTAGCCCCTTCCAGAGCTGAGATATCGAAACTCAAAAATTCGGCCCGAAAAAAAAACGACAGTGGTACCCCTTACGGTTTTTTTTTTGGGCGAAAATTTAAGTTTCTCCAATCTTCCCAAATTCTGATAGAGGGCCATGAGACTTAGACCTGAGTGCAAAAATGGAGGTTCTAGCCCCTTCCAGAGCTGAGATATCGAAACTCAAAAATTCGGCCCGAAAAAAAAACGACAGTGGTACCCCTTACGTTTTTTTTTTTGGGCGAAAAATTAAGTTTCTCCAATCTTCCCAAATTCTGATAGAGGGCCATAAGACTTAGACCTGAGTGCAAAAATGGAGGTTCTAGCCCCTTCCAGAGCTGAGATATCGAAACTCAAAAATTCGGCCCGAAAAAAAAAACGACAGTGGTACCCCTTACGTTTTTTTTTTTTGGGCGAAAAATTAAGTTTCTCCAATCTTCCCAAATTCTGATAGAGGGCCATGAGACTTAGACCTGAGTGCAAAAATGGAGGTTCTAGCCCCTTCCAGAGCTGAGATATCGAAACTCAAAAATTCGGCCCGAAAAAAAACGACAGTGGTACCCCTTACGTTTTTTTTTTTGGGCGAAAAATTAAGTTTCTCCAATCTTCCCAAATTCTGATAGAGGGCCATGAGACTTAGACCTGAGTGCAAAAATGGAGGTTCTAGCCCCTTCCAGAGCTGAGATATCGAAACTCAAAAATTCGGCCCGAAAAAAAAACGACAGTGGTACCCCTTACGTTTTTTTTTTTTGGGGCGAAAAATTAAGTTTCTCCAATCTTCCCAAATTCTGATAGAGGGCCATGAGACTTAGACCTGAGTGCAAAAATGGAGGTTCTAGCCCCTTCCAGAGCTGAGATATCGAAACTCAAAAATTCGGCCCGAAAAAAAAACGACAGTGGTACCCCTTACGTTTTTTTTTTTTGGGCGAAAAATTAAGTTTCTCCAATCTTCCCAAATTCTGATAGAGGGCCATGAGACTTAGACCTGAGTTCAAAAATGGAGGTTCTAGCCCCTTCCAGAGCTGAGATATCGAAACTCAAAAATTCGGCCCGGAAAAAAAACGACAGTGGTACCCCTTACGTTTTTTTTTTTGGGCGAAAAATTAAGTTTCTCCAATCTTCCCAAATTCTGATAGAGGGCCATGAGACTTAGACCTGAGTGCAAAAATGGAGGTTCTAGCCCCTTCCAGAGCTGAGATATCGAAACTCAAAAATTCAGCCCGAAAAAAAAACGACAGTGGTACCCCTTACGTTTTTTTTTTTTGGGCGAAAAATTAAGTTTCTCCAATCTTCCCAAATTCTGATAGAGGGCCATGAGACTTAGACCTGAGTGCAAAAATGGAGGTTCTAGCCCCTTCCAGAGCTGAGATATCGAAACTCAAAAATTCGGCCCGAAAAAAAAACGACAGTGGTACCCCTTACGTTTTTTTTTTTGGGCGAAAAATTAAGTTTCTCCAATCTTCCCAAATTCTGATAGAGGGCCATGAGACTTAGACCTGAGTGCAAAAATGGAGGTTCTAGCCCCTTCCAGAGCTGAGATATCGAAACTCAAAAATTCGGCCCGGAAAAAAAACGACAGTGGTACCCCTTACGTTTTTTTTTTTTGGGCGAAAAATTAAGTTTCTCCAATCTTCCCAAATTCTGATAGAGGGCCATGAGACTTAGACCTGAGTGCAAAAATGGAGGTTCTAGCCCCTTCCAGAGCTGAGATATCGAAACTCAAAAATTCGGCCCGAAAAAAAAAACGACAGTGGTACCCCTTACGTTTTTTTTTTCGGCGAAAAATTAAGTTTCTCCAATCTTCCCAAATTCTGATAGAGGGCCATGAGACTTAGACCTGAGTGCAAAAATGGAGGTTCTAGCCCCTTCCAGAGCTGAGATATCGAAACTCAAAAATTCGGCCCGAAAAAAAAACGACAGTGGTACCCCTTACGTTTTTTTTTTGGGCGAAAAATTAAGTTTCTCCAATCTTCCCAAATTCTGATAGAGGGCCATGAGACTTAGACCTGAGTGCAAAAATGGAGGTTCTAGCCCCTTCCAGAGCTGAGATATCGAAACTCAAAAATTCGGCCCGAAAAAAAAACGACAGTGGTACCCCTTACGTTTTTTTTTTTTGGGCGAAAAATTAAGTTTCTCCAATCTTCCCAAATTCTGATAGAGGGCCATGAGACTTAGACCTGAGTGCAAAAATGGAGGTTCTAGCCCTTCCAGAGCTGAGATATCGAAACTCAAAAATTCGGCCCGAAAAAAAAACGACAGTGGTACCCCTTACGTTTTTTTTTTGGGCGAAAAATTAAGTTTCTCCAATCTTCCCAAATTCTGATAGAGGGCCATGAGACTTAGACCTGAGTGCAAAAATGGAGGTTCTAGCCCCTTCCAGAGCTGAGATATCGAAACTCAAAAATTCGGCCCGAAAAAAAAACGACAGTGGTACCCCTTACGTTTTTTTTTTTGGGCGAAAAATTAAGTTTCTCCAATCTTCCCAAATTCTGATAGAGGGCCATGAGACTTAGACCTGAGTGCAAAAATGGAGGTTCTAGCCCCTTCCAGAGCTGAGATATCGAAACTCAAAAATTCGGCCCGAAAAAAAAACGACAGTGGTACCCCTTACGTTTTTTTTTTGGGCGAAAAATTAAGTTTCTCCAATCTTCCCAAATTCTGATAGAGGGCCATGAGACTTAGACCTGAGTGCAAAAATGGAGGTTCTAGCCCCTTCCAGAGCTGAGATATCGAAACTCAAAAATTCGGCCCGAAAAAAAAACGACAGTGGTACCCCTTACGTTTTTTTTTTTGGGCGAAAAATTAAGTTTCTCTAATCTTCCCAAATTCTGATAGAGGGCCATGAGACTTAGACCTGAGTGCAAAAATGGAGGTTCTAGCCCCTTCCAGAGCTGAGATATCGAAACTCAAAAATTCGGCCCGAAAAAAAAACGACAGTGGTACCCCTTACGTTTTTTTTTTTTGGGCGAAAAATTAAGTTTCTCCAATCTTCCCAAATTCTGATAGAGGGCCATAAGACTTAGACCTGAGTGCAAAAATGGAGGTTCTAGCCCCTTCCAGAGCTGAGATATCGAAACTCAAAAATTCGGCCCGAAAAAAAAACGACAGTGGTACCCCTTACGTTTTTTTTTTTGGGCGAAAAATTAAGTTTCTCCAATCTTCCCAAATTCTGATAGAGGGCCATGAGACTTAGACCTGAGTGCAAAAATGGAGGTTCTAGCCCCTTCCAGAGCTGAGATATCGAAACTCAAAAATTTGGCCCGAAAAAAAACGACAGTGGTACCCCTTACGTTTTTTTTTTTGGGCGAAAAATTAAGTTTCTCCAATCTTCCCAAATTCTGATAGAGGGCCATGAGACTTAGACCTGAGTGCAAAAATGGAGGTTCTAGCCCCTTCCAGAGCTGAGATATCGAAACTCAAAAATTCGGCCCGAAAAAAAAACGACAGTGGTACCCCTTACGTTTTTTTTTTTGGGCGAAAAATTAAGTTTCTCCAATCTTCCCAAATTCTGATAGAGGGCCATGAGACTTAGACCTGAGTGCAAAAATGGAGGTTCTAGCCCCTTCCAGAGCTGAGATATCGAAACTCAAAAATTCGGCCCGAAAAAAAAACGACAGTGGTACCCCTTACGTTTTTTTTTTTGGGCGAAAAATTAAGTTTCTCCAATCTTCCCAAATTCTGATAGAGGGCCATGAGACTTAGACCTGAGTGCAAAAATGGAGGTTCTAGCCCCTTCCAGAGCTGAGATATCGAAACTCAAAAATTCGGCCCGAAAAAAAAACGACAGTGGTACCCCTTACGTTTTTTTTTTTTTGGGCGAAAAATTAAGTTTCTCCAATCTTCCCAAATTCTGATAGAGGGCCATGAGACTTAGACCTGAGTGCAAAAATGGAGGTTCTAGCCCCTTCCAGAGCTGAGATATCGAAACTCAAAAATTCGGCCCGAAAAAAAAAACGACAGTGGTACCCCTTACGTTTTTTTTTTTGGGCGAAAAATTAAGTTTCTTCAATCTTCCCAAATTCTGATAGAGGGCCATGAGACTTAGACCTGAGTGCAAAAAATGAGGTTCTAGCCCCTTCCAGAGCTGAGATATCGAAACTCAAAAATTCGGCCCGAAAAAAAAACGACAGTGGTACCCCTTACGTTTTTTTTTTTGGGCAAAAAATTAAGTTTCTCCAATCTTCCCAAATTCTGATAGAGGGCCATGAGACTTAGACCTGAGTGCAAAAATGGAGGTTCTAGCCCCTTCCAGAGCTGAGATATCGAAACTCAAAAATTCGGCCCGAAAAAAAAACGACAGTGGTACCCCTTACGTTTTTTTTTTTTTGGCGAAAAATTAAGTTTCTCCAATCTTCCCAAATTCTGATAGAGGGCCATGAGACTTAGACCTGAGTGCAAAAATGGAGGTTCTAGCCCCTTCCAGAGCTGAGATATCGAAACTCAAAAATTCGGCCCGAAAAAAAAACGACAGTGGTACCCCTTACGTTTTTTTTTTGGGCGAAAAATTAAGTTTCTCCAATCTTCCCAAATTCTGATAGAGGGCCATGAGACTTAGACCTGAGTGCAAAAATGGAGGTTCTAGCCCCTTCCAGAGCTGAGATATCGAAACTCAAAAATTCGGCCCGAAAAAAAACGACAGTGGTACCCCTTACGTTTTTTTTTTTGGGCGAAAAATTAAGTTTCTCCAATCTTCCCAAATTCTGATAGAGGGCCATGAGACTTAGACCTGAGTGCAAAAATGGAGGTTCTAGCCCCTTCCAGAGCTGAGATATCGAAACTCAAAAATTCGGCCCGAAAAAAAAACGACAGTGGTACCCCTTACGTTTTTTTTTTTTGGGCGAAAAATTAAGTTTCTCCAATCTTCCCAAATTCTGATAGAGGGCCATGAGACTTAGACCTGAGTGCAAAAATGGAGGTTCTAGCCCCTTCCAGAGCTGAGATATCGAAACTCAAAAATTCGGCCCGAAAAAAAAACGACAGTGGTACCCCTTACGTTTTTTTTTTGGGCGAAAAATTAAGTTTCTCCAATCTTCCCAAATTCTGATAGAGGGCCATGAGACTTAGACCTGAGTGCAAAAATGGAGGTTCTAGCCCCTTCCAGAGCTGAGATATCGAAACTCAAAAATTCGGCCCGAAAAAAAAAACTACAGTGGTACCCCTTACGTTTTTTTTTTGGGCGAAAAATTAAGTTTCTCCAATCTTCCCAAATTCTGATAGAGGGCCATGAGACTTAGACCTGAGTGCAAAAATGGAGGTTCTAGCCCCTTCCAGAGCTGAGATATCGAAACTCAAAAATTCGGCCCGAAAAAAAAACGACAGTGGTACCCCTTACGTTTTTTTTTTTGGGCGAAAAATTAAATTTCTCCAATCTTCCCAAATTCTGATAGAGGGCCATGAGACTTAGACCTGAGTGCAAAAATGGAGGTTCTAGCCCCTTCCAGAGCTGAGATATCGAAACTCAAAAATTCGGCCCGAAAAAAAAAAAACGACAGTGGTACCCCTTACGTTTTTTTTTTGGGCGAAAAATTAAGTTTCTCCAATCTTCCCAAATTCTGATAGAGGGCCATGAGACTTAGACCTGAGTGCAAAAATGGAGGTTCTAGCCCCTTCCAGAGCTGAGATATCGAAACTCAAAAATTCGGCCCGAAAAAAAAAACGACAGTGGTACCCCTTACGTTTTTTTTTTTGGGCGAAAAATTAAGTTTCTCCAATCTTCCCAAATTCTGATAGAGGGCCATGAGACTTAGACCTGAGTGCAAAAATGGAGGTTCTAGCCCCTTCCAGAGCTGAGATATCGAAACTCAAAAATTCGGCCCGAAAAAAAAACGACAGTGGTACCCCTTACGTTTTTTTTTTTGGGGCGAAAAATTAAGTTTCTCCAATCTTCCCAAATTCTGATAGAGGGCCATGAGACTTAGACCTGAGTGCAAAAATGGAGGTTCTAGCCCCTTCCAGAGCTGAGATATCGAAACTCAAAAATTCGGCCTGAAAAAAAAAACGACAGTGGTACCCCTTACGTTTTTTTTTTTGGGCGGAAAATTAAGTTTCTCCAATCTTCCCAAATTCTGATAGAGGGCCATGAGACTTAGACCTGAGTGCAAAAATGGAGGTTCTAGCCCCTTCCAGAGCTGAGATATCGAAACTCAAAAATTCGGCCCGAAAAAAAAAACGACAGTGGTACCCCTTACGTTTTTTTTTTTGGGCGAAAAATTAAGTTTCTCCAATCTTCCCAAATTCTGATAGAGGGCCATGAGACTTAGACCTGAGTGCAAAAATGGAGGTTCTAGCCCCTTTCAGAGCTGAGATATCGAAACTCAAAAATTCGGCCCGAAAAAAAAACGACAGTGGTACCCCTTACGTTTTTTTTTTTTGGGCGAAAAATTAAGTTTCTCCAATCTTCCCAAATTCTGATAGAGGGCCATGAGACTTAGACCTGAGTGCAAAAATGGAGGTTCTAGCCCCTTCCAGAGCTGAGATATCGAAACTCAAAAATTCGGCCCGAAAAAAAAACGACAGTGGTACCCCTTACGTTTTTTTTTTTGGGCGAAAAATTAAGTTTCTCCAATCTTCCCAAATTCTGATAGAGGGCCATGAGACTTAGACCTGAGTGCAAAAATGGAGGTTCTAGCCCCTTCCAGAGCTGAGATATCGAAACTCAAAAATTCGGCCCGAAAAAAAAACGACAGTGGTACCCCTTACGTTTTTTTTTTGGGCGAAAAATTAAGTTTCTCCAATCTTCCCAAATTCTGATAGAGGGCCATGAGACTTAGACCTGAGTGCAAAAATGGAGGTTCTAGCCCCTTCCAGAGCTGAGATATCGAAACTCAAAAATTCGGCCCGAAAAAAAAAACGACAGTGGTACCCCTTACGTTTTTTTTTTTGGGCGAAAAATTAAGTTTCTCCAATCTTCCCAAATTCTGATAGAGGGCCATGAGACTTAGACCTGAGTGCAAAAATGGAGGTTCTAGCCCCTTCCAGAGCTGAGATATCGAAACTCAAAAATTCGGCCCGAAAAAAAAACGACAGTGGTACCCCTTACGTTTTTTTTTTTTGGGCGAAAAATTAAGTTTCTCCAATCTTCCCAAATTCTGATAGAGGGCCATGAGACTTAGACCTGAGTGCAAAAATGGAGGTTCTAGCCCCTTCCAGAGCTGAGATATCGAAACTCAAAAATTCGGCCCGAAAAAAAAACGACAGTGGTACCCCTTACGTTTTTTTTTTTGGCCGAAAAATTAAGTTTCTCCAATCTTCCCAAATTCTGATAGAGGGCCATGAGACTTAGACCTGAGTGCAAAAATTGAGGTTCTAGCCCCTTCCAGAGCTGAGATATCGAAACTCAAAAATTCGGCCCGAAAAAAAAACGACAGTGGTACCCTTTACGTTTTTTTTTTTTGGGCGAAAAATTAAGTTTCTCCAATCTTCCCAAATTCTGATAGAGGGCCATGAGACTTAGACCTGAGTGCAAAAATGGAGGTTCTAGCCCCTTCCAGAGCTGAGATATCGAAACTCAAAAATTCGGCCCGAAAAAAAAACGACAGTGGTACCCCTTACGTTTTTTTTTTTGGGCGAAAAATTAAGTTTCTCCAATCTTCCCAAATTCTGATAGAGGGCCATGAGACTTAGACCTGAGTGCAAAAATGGAGGTTCTAGCCCCTTCCAGAGCTGAGATATCGAAACTCAAAAATTCGGCCCGAAAAAAAAACGACAGTGGTACCCCTTACGTTTTTTTTTTTGGGCGAAAAATTAAGTTTCTCCAATCTTCCCAAATTCTGATAGAGGGCCATGAGACTTAGACCTGAGTGCAAAAATGGAGGTTCTAGCCCCTTCCAGAGCTGAGATATCGAAACTCAAAAATTCGGCCCGAAAAAAAAACGACAGTGGTACCCCTTACGTTTTTTTTTTGGGCGAAAAATTAAGTTTCTCCAATCTTCCCAAATTCTGATAGAGGGCCATGAGACTTAGACCTGAGTGCAAAAATGGAGGTTCTAGCCCCTTCCAGAGCTGAGATATCGAAACTCAAAAATTCGGCCCGAAAAAAAAACGACAGTGGTACCCCTTACGTTTTTTTTTTTGGGCGAAAAATTAAGTTTCTCTAATCTTCCCAAATTCTGATAGAGGGCCATGAGACTTAGACCTGAGTGCAAAAATGGAGGTTCTAGCCCCTTCCAGAGCTGAGATATCGAAACTCAAAAATTCGGCCCGAAAAAAAAACGACAGTGGTACCCCTTACGTTTTTTTTTTTTGGGCGAAAAATTAAGTTTCTCCAATCTTCCCAAATTCTGATAGAGGGCCATAAGACTTAGACCTGAGTGCAAAAATGGAGGTTCTAGCCCCTTCCAGAGCTGAGATATCGAAACTCAAAAATTCGGCCCGAAAAAAAAACGACAGTGGTACCCCTTACGTTTTTTTTTTTGGGCGAAAAATTAAGTTTCTCCAATCTTCCCAAATTCTGATAGAGGGCCATGAGACTTAGACCTGAGTGCAAAAATGGAGGTTCTAGCCCCTTCCAGAGCTGAGATATCGAAACTCAAAAATTTGGCCCGAAAAAAAACGACAGTGGTACCCCTTACGTTTTTTTTTTTTGGGCGAAAAATTAAGTTTCTCCAATCTTCCCAAATTCTGATAGAGGGCCATGAGACTTAGACCTGAGTGCAAAAATGGAGGTTCTAGCCCCTTCCAGAGCTGAGATATCGAAACTCAAAAATTCGGCCCGAAAAAAAAACGACAGTGGTACCCCTTACGTTTTTTTTTTTGGGCGAAAAATTAAGTTTCTCCAATCTTCCCAAATTCTGATAGAGGGCCATGAGACTTAGACCTGAGTGCAAAAATGGAGGTTCTAGCCCCTTCCAGAGCTGAGATATCGAAACTCAAAAATTCGGCCCGAAAAAAAAACGACAGTGGTACCCCTTACGTTTTTTTTTTTGGGCGAAAAATTAAGTTTCTCCAATCTTCCCAAATTCTGATAGAGGGCCATGAGACTTAGACCTGAGTGCAAAAATGGAGGTTCTAGCCCCTTCCAGAGCTGAGATATCGAAACTCAAAAATTCGGCCCGAAAAAAAAACGACAGTGGTACCCCTTACGTTTTTTTTTTTTTGGGCGAAAAATTAAGTTTCTCCAATCTTCCCAAATTCTGATAGAGGGCCATGAGACTTAGACCTGAGTGCAAAAATGGAGGTTCTAGCCCCTTCCAGAGCTGAGATATCGAAACTCAAAAATTCGGCCCGAAAAAAAAAAACGACAGTGGTACCCCTTACGTTTTTTTTTTTGGGCGAAAAATTAAGTTTCTTCAATCTTCCCAAATTCTGATAGAGGGCCATGAGACTTAGACCTGAGTGCAAAAATTGAGGTTCTAGCCCCTTCCAGAGCTGAGATATCGAAACTCAAAAATTCGGCCCGAAAAAAAAACGACAGTGGTACCCCTTACGTTTTTTTTTTGGGCAAAAAATTAAGTTTCTCCAATCTTCCCAAATTCTGATAGAGGGCCATGAGACTTAGACTTGAGTGCAAAAATGGAGGTTCTAGCCCCTTCCAGAGCTGAGATATTGAAACTCAAAAATTCGGCCCGAAAAAAAAACGACAGTGGTACCCCTTACGTTTTTTTTTTTTTGGCGAAAAATTAAGTTTCTCCAATCTTCCCAAATTCTGATAGAGGGCCATGAGACTTAGACCTGAGTGCAAAAATGGAGGTTCTAGCCCCTTCCAGAGCTGAGATATCGAAACTCAAAAATTCGGCCCGAAAAAAAAACGACAGTGGTACCCCTTACGTTTTTTTTTTGGGCGAAAAATTAAGTTTCTCCAATCTTCCCAAATTCTGATAGAGGGCCATGAGACTTAGACCTGAGTGCAAAAATGGAGGTTCTAGCCCCTTCCAGAGCTGAGATATCGAAACTCAAAAATTCGGCCCGAAAAAAAACGACAGTGGTACCCCTTACGTTTTTTTTTTTGGGCGAAAAATTAAGTTTCTCCAATCTTCCCAAATTCTGATAGAGGGCCATGAGACTTAGACCTGAGTGCAAAAATGGAGGTTCTAGCCCCTTCCAGAGCTGAGATATCGAAACTCAAAAATTCGGCCCGAAAAAAAAACGACAGTGGTACCCCTTACGTTTTTTTTTTTTGGGCGAAAAATTAAGTTTCTCCAATCTTCCCAAATTCTGATAGAGGGCCATGAGACTTAGACCTGAGTGCAAAAATGGAGGTTCTAGCCCCTTCCAGAGCTGAGATATCGAAACTCAAAAATTCGGCCCGACAAAAAAACGACAGTGGTACCCCTTACGTTTTTTTTTTTGGGCGAAAAATTAAGTTTCTCCAATCTTCCCAAATTCTGATAGAGGGCCATGAGACTTAGACCTGAGTGCAAAAATGGAGGTTCTAGCCCCTTCCAGAGCTGAGATATCGAAACTCAAAAATTCGGCCCGAAAAAAAAACGACAGTGGTACCCCTTACGTTTTTTTTTTTGGGCGAAAAATTAAGTTTCTCCAATCTTCCCAAATTCTGATAGAGGGCCATGAGACTTAGACCTGAGTGCAAAAATGGAGGTTCTAGCCCCTTCCAGAGCTGAGATATCGAAACTCAAAAATTCGGCCCGAAAAAAAAAAACGACAGTGGTACCCCTTACGTTTTTTTTTTTGGGCGAAAAATTAAGTTTCTCCAATCTTCCCAAATTCTGATAGAGGGCCATGAGACTTAGACCTGAGTGCAAAAATGGAGGTTCTAGCCCCTTCCAGAGCTGAGATATCGAAACTCAAAAATTCGGCCCGAAAAAAAAACGACAGTGGTACCCCTTACGTTTTTTTTTTTGGGCGAAAAATTAAATTTCTCCAATCTTCCCAAATTCTGATAGAGGGCCATGAGACTTAGACCTGAGTGCAAAAATGGAGGTTCTAGCCCCTTCCAGAGCTGAGATATCGAAACTCAAAAATTCGGCCCGAAAAAAAAAAACGACAGTGGTACCCCTTACGTTTTTTTTTTGGGCGAAAAATTAAGTTTCTCCAATCTTCCCAAATTCTGATAGAGGGCCATGAGACTTAGACCTAAATGCAAAAATGGAGGCTCTAGCCCCTTCCAGAGCTGAGATATCGAAACTCAAAAATTCGGCCCGAAAAAAAAAAACGACAGTGGTACCCCTTACGTTTTTTTTTTGGGCGAAAAATTAAGTTTCTCCAATCTTCCCAAATTCTGATAGAGGGCCATGAGACTTAGACCTGAGTGCAAAAATGGAGGCTCTAGCCCCTTCCAGAGCTGAGATATCGAAACTCAAAAATTCGGCCCGAAAAAAAAAAACGACAGTGGTACCCCTTACGGTTTTTTTTTTTTGGCGAAAAATTAAGTTTCTCCAATCTTCCCAAATTCTGATAGAGGGCCATGAGACTTAGACCTGAGTGCAAAAATGGAGGTTCTAGCCCCTTCCAGAGCTGAGATATCGAAACTCAAAAATTCGGCCCGAAAAAAAAAAAACGACAGTGGTACCCCTTACGTTTTTTTTTTTGGCCGAAAAATTAAGTTTCTCCAATCTTCCCAAATTCTGATAGAGGGCCATGAGACTTAGACCTGAGTGCAAAAATGGAGGTTCTAGCCCCTTCCAGAGCTGAGATATCGAAACTCAAAAATTCGGCCCGAAAAAAAAAACGACAGTGGTACCCCTTACGTTTTTTTTTTTTTGGGCGAAAAATTAAGTTTGTCCAATCTTCCCAAATTCTGATAGAGGACCATGAGACTTAGACCTGAGTGCAAAAATGGAGGTTCTAGCCCCTTCCAGAGCTGAGATATCGAAACTCAAAAATTCGGCCCGAAAAAAAAAACGACAGTGGTACCCCTTACGTTTTTTTTTTTTTGGGCGAAAAATTAAGTTTGTCCAATCTTCCCAAATTCTGATAGAGGACCATGAGACTTAGACCTGAGTGCAAAAATGGAGGTTCTAGCCCCTTCCAGAGCTGAGATATCGAAACTCAAAAATTCGGCCCGAAAAAAAAACGACAGTGGTACCCCTTACGTTTTTTTTTTGGGCGAAAAATTAAGTTTCTCCAATCTTCCCAAATTCTGATAGAGGGCCATGAGACTTAGACCTGAGTGCAAAAATGGAGGTTCTAGCCCCTTCCAGAGCTGAGATATCGAAACTCAAAAATTCGACCCGAAAAAAAAACGACAGTGGTACCCCTTACGTTTTTTTTTTTGGGCGAAAAATTAAGTTTCTCCAATCTTCCCAAATTCTGATAGAGGGCCATGAGACTTAGACCTGAGTGCAAAAATGGAGGTTCTAGCCCCTTCCAGAGCTGAGATATCGAAACTCAAAAATTCGGCCCGAAAAAAAAACGACAGTGGTACCCCTTACGTTTTTTTTTTTGGGGCGAAAAATTAAGTTTCTCCAATCTTCCCAAATTCTGATAGAGGGCCATGAGACTTAGACCTGAGTGCAAAAATGGAGGTTCTAGCCCCTTCCAGAGCTGAGATATCGAAACTCAAAAATTCGGCCTGAAAAAAAAAACGACAGTGGTACCCCTTACGTTTTTTTATTTGGGCGAAAAATTAAGTTTCTCCAATCTTCCCAAATTCTGATAGAGGGCCATGAGACTTAGACCTGAGTGCAAAAATGGAGGTTCTAGCCCCTTCCAGAGCTGAGATATCGAAACTCAAAAATTCGGCCCGAAAAAAAAAACGACAGTGGTACCCCTTACGTTTTTTTTTTTGGGCGAAAAATTAAGTTTCTCCAATCTTCCCAAATTCTGATAGAGGGCCATGAGACTTAGACCTGAGTGCAAAAATGGAGGTTCTAGCCCCTTCCAGAGCTGAGATATCGAAACTCAAAAATTCGGCCCGAAAAAAAAACGACAGTGGTACCCCTTACGTTTTTTTTTTTTGGGCGAAAAATTAAGTTTCTCCAATCTTCCCAAATTCTGATAGAGGGCCATGAGACTTAGACCTGAGTGCAAAAATGGAGGTTCTAGCCCCTTCCAGAGCTGAGATATCGAAACTCAAAAATTCGGCCCGAAAAAAAAACGACAGTGGTACCCCTTACGTTTTTTTTTTTGGGCGAAAAATTAAGTTTCTCCAATCTTCCCAAATTCTGATAGAGGGCCATGAGACTTAGACCTGAGTGCAAAAATGGAGGTTCTAGCCCCTTCCAGAGCTGAGATATCGAAACTCAAAAATTCGGCCCGAAAAAAAAACGACAGTGGTACCCCTTACGTTTTTTTTTTTGGGCGAAAAATTAAGTTTCTCCAATCTTCCCAAATTCTGATAGAGGGCCATGAGACTTAGACCTGAGTGCAAAAATGGAGGTTCTAGCCCCTTCCAGAGCTGAGATATCGAAACTCAAAAATTCGGCCCGAAAAAAAAAACGACAGTGGTACCCCTTACGTTTTTTTTTTTGGGCGAAAAATTAAGTTTCTCCAATCTTCCCAAATTCTGATAGAGGGCCATGAGACTTAGACCTGAGTGCAAAAATGGAGGTTCTAGCCCCTTCCAGAGCTGAGATATCGAAACTCAAAAATTCGGCCCGAAAAAAAAACGACAGTGGTACCCCTTACGTTTTTTTTTTTTTGGGCGAAAAATTAAGTTTCTCCAATCTTCCCAAATTCTGATAGAGGGCCATGAGACTTAGACCTGAGTGCAAAAATGGAGGTTCTAGCCCCTTCCAGAGCTGAGATATCGAAACTCAAAAATTCGGCCCGAAAAAAAAACGACAGTGGTACCCCTTACGTTTTTTTTTTTGGGCGAAAAATTAAGTTTCTCCAATCTTCCCAAATTCTGATAGAGGGCCATGAGACTTAGACCTGAGTGCAAAAATTGAGGTTCTAGCCCCTTCCAGAGCTGAGATATCGAAACTCAAAAATTCGGCCCGAAAAAAAAACGACAGTGGTACCCTTTACGTTTTTTTTTTTTGGGCGAAAAATTAAGTTTCTCCAATCTTCCCAAATTCTGATAGAGGGCCATGAGACTTAGACTTGAGTGCAAAAATGGAGGTTCTAGCCCCTTCCAGAGCTGAGATATCGAAACTCAAAAATTCGGCCCGAAAAAAAAAACGACAGTGGTACCCCTTACGTTTTTATTTTTGGGCGAAAAATTAAGTTTCTCCAATCTTCCCAAATTCTGATAGAGGGCCATGAGACTTAGACCTGAGTGCAAAAATGGAGGTTCTAGCCCCTTCCAGAGCTGAGATATCGAAACTCAAAAATTCGGCCCGAAAAAAAAACGACAGTGGTACCCCTTACGTTTTTTTTTTGGGCGAAAAATTAAGTTTCTCCAATCTTCCCAAATTCTGATAGAGGGCCATGAGACTTAGACCTGAGTGCAAAAATGGAGGTTCTAGCCCCTTCCAGAGCTGAGATATCGAAACTCAAAAATTCGGCCCGAAAAAAAAACGACAGTGGTACCCCTTACGTTTTTTTTTTTGGGTGAAAAATTAAGTTTCTCCAATCTTCCCAAATTCTGATAGAGGGCCATGAGACTTAGACCTGAGTGCAAAAATGGAGGTTCTAGCCCCTTCCAGAGCTGAGATATCGAAACTCAAAAATTCGGCCCGAAAAAAAAAACGACAGTGGTACCCCTTACGTTTTTTTTTTTGGGCGAAAAATTAAGTTTCTCCAATCTTCCCAAATTCTGATAGAGGGCCATGAGACTTAGACCTGAGTGCAAAAATGGAGGCTCTAGCCCCTTCCAGAGCTGAGATATCGAAACTCAAAAATTCGGCCCGAAAAAAAAACGACAGTGGTACCCCTTACGTTTTTTTTTTTGGGCGAAAAATTAAGTTTCTTCAATCTTCCCAAATTCTGATAGAGGGCCATGAGACTTAGACCTGAGTGCAAAAATGGAGGTTCTAGCCCCTTCCAGAGCTGAGATATCGAAACTCAAAAATTCGGCCCGAAAAAAAAACGACAGTGGTACCCCTTACGTTTTTTTTTTTTGGGCGAAAAATTAAGTTTCTCCAATCTTCCCAAATTCTGATAGAGGGCCATGAGACTTAGACCTGAGTGCAAAAATGGAGGTTCTAGCCCCTTCCAGAGCTGATATATCGAAACTCAAAAATTCGGCCCGAAAAAAAAAACGACAGTGGTACCCCTTACGTTTTTTTTTTTGGGCGAAAAATTAAGTTTCTCCAATCTTCCCAAATTCTGATAGAGGGCCATGAGACTTAGACCTGAGTGCAAAAATTGAGGTTCTAGCCCCTTCCAGAGCTGAGATATCGAAACTCAAAAATTCGGCCCGAAAAAAAAACGACAGTGGTACCCCTTACGTTTTTTTTTTTGGGCGAAAAATTAATTTTCTCCAATCTTCCCAAATTCTGATAGAGGGCCATGAGACTTAGACCTGAGTGCAAAAATGGAGGTTCTAGCCCCTTCCAGAGCTGAGATATCGAAACTCAAAAATTCGGCCCGAAAAAAAAACGACAGTGGTACCCCTTACGTTTTTTTTTTTGGGCGAAAAATTAAGTTTCTCCAATCTTCCCAAATTCTGATAGAGGGCCATGAGACTTAGACCTGAGTGCAAAAATGGAGGTTCTAGCCCCTTCCAGAGCTGAGATATCGAAACTCAAAAATTCGGCCCGAAAAAAAAACGACAGTGGTACCCTTTACGTTTTTTTTTTTTGGGCGAAAAATTAAGTTTCTCCAATCTTCCCAAATTCTGATAGAGGGCCATGAGACTTAGACCTGAGTGCAAAAATGGAGGTTCTAGCCCCTTCCAGAGCTGAGATATCGAAACTCAAAAATTCGGCCCGAAAAAAAAACGACAGTGGTACCCCTTACGTTTTTTTTTTTGGGCGAAAAATTAAGTTCTCCAATCTTCCCAAATTCTGATAGAGGGCCATGAGACTTAGACCTGAGTGCAAAAATGGAGGTTCTAGCCCCTTCCAGAGCTGAGATATCGAAACTCAAAAATTCGGCCCGAAAAAAAAACGACAGTGGTACCCCTTACGTTTTTTTTTTTGGGCGAAAAATTAAGTTTCTCCAATCTTCCCAAATTCTGATAGAGGGCCATGAGACTTAGACCTGAGTGCAAAAATGGAGGTTCTAGCCCCTTCCAGAGCTGAGATATCGAAACTCAAAAATTCGGCCCGAAAAAAAAACGACAGTGGTACCCCTTACGTTTTTTTTTTGGGCGAAAAATTAAGTTTCTCCAATCTTCCCAAATTCTGATAGAGGGCCATGAGACTTAGACCTGAGTGCAAAAATGGAGGTTCTAGCCCCTTCCAGAGCTGAGATATCGAAACTCAAAAATTCGGCCCGAAAAAAAAACGACAGTGGTACCCCTTACGTTTTTTTTTTTGGGCGAAAAATTAAGTTTCTCTAATCTTCCCAAATTCTGATAGAGGGCCATGAGACTTAGACCTGAGTGCAAAAATGGAGGTTCTAGCCCCTTCCAGAGCTGAGATATCGAAACTCAAAAATTCGGCCCGAAAAAAAAACGACAGTGGTACCCCTTACGTTTTTTTTTTTTGGGCGAAAAATTAAGTTTCTCCAATCTTCCCAAATTCTGATAGAGGGCCATAAGACTTAGACCTGAGTGCAAAAATGGAGGTTCTAGCCCCTTCCAGAGCTGAGATATCGAAACTCAAAAATTCGGCCCGAAAAAAAAAACGACAGTGGTACCCCTTACGTTTTTTTTTTTGGGCGAAAAATTAAGTTTCTCCAATCTTCCCAAATTCTGATAGAGGGCCATGAGACTTAGACCTGAGTGCAAAAATGGAGGTTCTAGCCCCTTCCAGAGCTGAGATATCGAAACTCAAAAATTTGGCCCGAAAAAAAACGACAGTGGTACCCCTTACGTTTTTTTTTTTTGGGCGAAAAATTAAGTTTCTCCAATCTTCCCAAATTCTGATAGAGGGCCATGAGACTTAGACCTGAGTGCAAAAATGGAGGTTCTAGCCCCTTCCAGAGCTGAGATATCGAAACTCAAAAATTCGGCCCGAAAAAAAAACGACAGTGGTACCCCTTACGTTTTTTTTTTTGGGCGAAAAATTAAGTTTCTCCAATCTTCCCAAATTCTGATAGAGGGCCATGAGACTTAGACCTGAGTGCAAAAATGGAGGTTCTAGCCCCTTCCAGAGCTGAGATATCGAAACTCAAAAATTCGGCCCGAAAAAAAAACGACAGTGGTACCCCTTACGTTTTTTTTTTTGGGCGAAAAATTAAGTTTCTCCAATCTTCCCAAATTCTGATAGAGGGCCATGAGACTTAGACCTGAGTGCAAAAATGGAGGTTCTAGCCCCTTCCAGAGCTGAGATATCGAAACTCAAAAATTCGGCCCGAAAAAAAAACGACAGTGGTACCCCTTACGTTTTTTTTTTTTGGGCGAAAAATTAAGTTTCTCCAATCTTCCCAAATTCTGATAGAGGGCCATGAGACTTAGACCTGAGTGCAAAAATGGAGGTTCTAGCCCCTTCCAGAGCTGAGATATCGAAACTCAAAAATTCGGCCCGAAAAAAAAAACGACAGTGGTACCCCTTACGTTTTTTTTTTTGGGCGAAAAATTAAGTTTCTTCAATCTTCCCAAATTCTGATAGAGGGCCATGAGACTTAGACCTGAGTGCAAAAATTGAGGTTCTAGCCCCTTCCAGAGCTGAGATATCGAAACTCAAAAATTCGGCCCGAAAAAAAAACGACAGTGGTACCCCTTACGTTTTTTTTTTGGGCAAAAAATTAAGTTTCTCCAATCTTCCCAAATTCTGATAGAGGGCCATGAGACTTAGACTTGAGTGCAAAAATGGAGGTTCTAGCCCCTTCCAGAGCTGAGATATCGAAACTCAAAAATTCGGCCCGAAAAAAAAACGACAGTGGTACCCCTTACGTTTTTTTTTTTTTGGCGAAAAATTAAGTTTCTCCAATCTTCCCAAATTCTGATAGAGGGCCATGAGACTTAGACCTGAGTGCAAAAATGGAGGTTCTAGCCCCTTCCAGAGCTGAGATATCGAAACTCAAAAATTCGGCCCGAAAAAAAAAACGACAGTGGTACCCCTTACGTTTTTTTTTTTGGGCGAAAAATTAAGTTTCTCCAATCTTCCCAAATTCTGATAGAGGGCCATGAGACTTAGACCTGAGTGCAAAAATGGAGGTTCTAGCCCCTTCCAGAGCTGAGATATCGAAACTCAAAAATTCGGCCCGAAAAAAAACGACAGTGGTACCCCTTACGTTTTTTTTTTTGGGCGAAAAATTAAGTTTCTCCAATCTTCCCAAATTCTGATAGAGGGCCATGAGACTTAGACCTGAGTGCAAAAATGGAGGTTCTAGCCCCTTCCAGAGCTGAGATATCGAAACTCAAAAATTCGGCCCGAAAAAAAAACGACAGTGGTACCCCTTACGTTTTTTTTTTTGGGCGAAAAATTAAGTTTCTCCAATCTTCCCAAATTCTGATAGAGGGCCATGAGACTTAGACCTGAGTGCAAAAATTGAGGTTCTAGCCCCTTCCAGAGCTGAGATATCGAAACTCAAAAATTCGGCCCGAAAAAAAAACGACAGTGGTACCCCTTACGTTTTTTTTTTTTGGGCGAAAAATTAATTTTCTCCAATCTTCCCAAATTCTGATAGAGGGCCATGAGACTTAGACCTGAGTGCAAAAATGGAGGTTCTAGCCCCTTCCAGAGCTGAGATATCGAAACTCAAAAATTCGGCCCGAAAAAAAAACGACAGTGGTACCCCTTACGTTTTTTTTTTTGGGCGAAAAATTAAGTTTCTCCAATCTTCCCAAATTCTGATAGAGGGCCATGAGACTTAGACCTGAGTGCAAAAATGGAGGTTCTAGCCCCTTCCAGAGCTGAGATATCGAAACTCAAAAATTCGGCCCGAAAAAAAAACGACAGTGGTACCCTTTACGTTTTTTTTTTTTGGGCGAAAAATTAAGTTTCTCCAATCTTCCCAAATTCTGATAGAGGGCCATGAGACTTAGACCTGAGTGCAAAAATGGAGGTTCTAGCCCCTTCCAGAGCTGAGATATCGAAACTCAAAAATTCGGCCCGAAAAAAAAACGACAGTGGTACCCCTTACGTTTTTTTTTTTGGGCGAAAAATTAAGTTCTCCAATCTTCCCAAATTCTGATAGAGGGCCATGAGACTTAGACCTGAGTGCAAAAATGGAGGTTCTAGCCCCTTCCAGAGCTGAGATATCGAAACTCAAAAATTCGGCCCGAAAAAAAAACGACAGTGGTACCCCTTACGTTTTTTTTTTTGGGCGAAAAATTAAGTTTCTCCAATCTTCCCAAATTCTGATAGAGGGCCATGAGACTTAGACCTGAGTGCAAAAATGGAGGTTCTAGCCCCTTCCAGAGCTGAGATATCGAAACTCAAAAATTCGGCCCGAAAAAAAAACGACAGTGGTACCCCTTACGTTTTTTTTTTGGGCGAAAAATTAAGTTTCTCCAATCTTCCCAAATTCTGATAGAGGGCCATGAGACTTAGACCTGAGTGCAAAAATGGAGGTTCTAGCCCCTTCCAGAGCTGAGATATCGAAACTCAAAAATTCGGCCCGAAAAAAAAACGACAGTGGTACCCCTTACGTTTTTTTTTTTGGGCGAAAAATTAAGTTTCTCTAATCTTCCCAAATTCTGATAGAGGGCCATGAGACTTAGACCTGAGTGCAAAAATGGAGGTTCTAGCCCCTTCCAGAGCTGAGATATCGAAACTCAAAAATTCGGCCCGAAAAAAAAACGACAGTGGTACCCCTTACGTTTTTTTTTTTTGGGCGAAAAATTAAGTTTCTCCAATCTTCCCAAATTCTGATAGAGGGCCATAAGACTTAGACCTGAGTGCAAAAATGGAGGTTCTAGCCCCTTCCAGAGCTGAGATATCGAAACTCAAAAATTCGGCCCGAAAAAAAAAACGACAGTGGTACCCCTTACGTTTTTTTTTTTGGGCGAAAAATTAAGTTTCTCCAATCTTCCCAAATTCTGATAGAGGGCCATGAGACTTAGACCTGAGTGCAAAAATGGAGGTTCTAGCCCCTTCCAGAGCTGAGATATCGAAACTCAAAAATTTGGCCCGAAAAAAAACGACAGTGGTACCCCTTACGTTTTTTTTTTTTGGGCGAAAAATTAAGTTTCTCCAATCTTCCCAAATTCTGATAGAGGGCCATGAGACTTAGACCTGAGTGCAAAAATGGAGGTTCTAGCCCCTTCCAGAGCTGAGATATCGAAACTCAAAAATTCGGCCCGAAAAAAAAACGACAGTGGTACCCCTTACGTTTTTTTTTTGGGCGAAAAATTAAGTTTCTCCAATCTTCCCAAATTCTGATAGAGGGCCATGAGACTTAGACCTGAGTGCAAAAATGGAGGTTCTAGCCCCTTCCAGAGCTGAGATATCGAAACTCAAAAATTCGGCCCGAAAAAAAAACGACAGTGGTACCCCTTACGTTTTTTTTTTTGGGCGAAAAATTAAGTTTCTCCAATCTTCCCAAATTCTGATAGAGGGCCATGAGACTTAGACCTGAGTGCAAAAATGGAGGTTCTAGCCCCTTCCAGAGCTGAGATATCGAAACTCAAAAATTCGGCCCGAAAAAAAAACGACAGTGGTACCCCTTACGTTTTTTTTTTTTTGGGCGAAAAATTAAGTTTCTCCAATCTTCCCAAATTCTGATAGAGGGCCATGAGACTTAGACCTGAGTGCAAAAATGGAGGTTCTAGCCCCTTCCAGAGCTGAGATATCGAAACTCAAAAATTCGGCCCGAAAAAAAAAAACGACAGTGGTACCCCTTACGTTTTTTTTTTTGGGCGAAAAATTAAGTTTCTTCAATCTTCCCAAATTCTGATAGAGGGCCATGAGACTTAGACCTGAGTGCAAAAATTGAGGTTCTAGCCCCTTCCAGAGCTGAGATATCGAAACTCAAAAATTCGGCCCGAAAAAAAAACGACAGTGGTACCCCTTACGTTTTTTTTTTGGGCAAAAAATTAAGTTTCTCCAATCTTCCCAAATTCTGATAGAGGGCCATGAGACTTAGACTTGAGTGCAAAAATGGAGGTTCTAGCCCCTTCCAGAGCTGAGATATCGAAACTCAAAAATTCGGCCCGAAAAAAAAACGACAGTGGTACCCCTTACGTTTTTTTTTTTTTTGGCGAAAAATTAAGTTTCTCCAATCTTCCCAAATTCTGATAGAGGGCCATGAGACTTAGACCTGAGTGCAAAAATGGAGGTTCTAGCCCCTTCCAGAGCTGAGATATCGAAACTCAAAAATTCGGCCCGAAAAAAAAAACGACAGTGGTACCCCTTACGTTTTTTTTTTTGGGCGAAAAATTAAGTTTCTCCAATCTTCCCAAATTCTGATAGAGGGCCATGAGACTTAGACCTGAGTGCAAAAATGGAGGTTCTAGCCCCTTCCAGAGCTGAGATATCGAAACTCAAAAATTCGGCCCGAAAAAAAACGACAGTGGTACCCCTTACGTTTTTTTTTTTGGGCGAAAAATTAAGTTTCTCCAATCTTCCCAAATTCTGATAGAGGGCCATGAGACTTAGACCTGAGTGCAAAAATGGAGGTTCTAGCCCCTTCCAGAGCTGAGATATCGAAACTCAAAAATTCGGCCCGAAAAAAAAACGACAGTGGTACCCCTTACGTTTTTTTTTTTTGGGCGAAAAATTAAGTTTCTCCAATCTTCCCAAATTCTGATAGAGGGCCATGAGACTTAGACCTGAGTGCAAAAATGGAGGTTCTAGCCCCTTCCAGAGCTGAGATATCGAAACTCAAAAATTCGGCCCGACAAAAAAACGACAGTGGTACCCCTTACGTTTTTTTTTTTGGGCGAAAAATTAAGTTTCTCCAATCTTCCCAAATTCTGATAGAGGGCCATGAGACTTAGACCTGAGTGCAAAAATGGAGGTTCTAGCCCCTTCCAGAGCTGAGATATCGAAACTCAAAAATTCGGCCCGAAAAAAAAACGACAGTGGTACCCCTTACGTTTTTTTTTTTGGGCGAAAAATTAAGTTTCTCCAATCTTCCCAAATTCTGATAGAGGGCCATGAGACTTAGACCTGAGTGCAAAAATGGAGGTTCTAGCCCCTTCCAGAGCTGAGATATCGAAACTCAAAAATTCGGCCCGAAAAAAAAAACGACAGTGGTACCCCTTACGTTTTTTTTTTTGGGCGAAAAATTAAGTTTCTCCAATCTTCCCAAATTCTGATAGAGGGCCATGAGACTTAGACCTGAGTGCAAAAATGGAGGTTCTAGCCCCTTCCAGAGCTGAGATATCGAAACTCAAAAATTCGGCCCGAAAAAAAAACGACAGTGGTACCCCTTACGTTTTTTTTTTTGGGCGAAAAATTAAATTTCTCCAATCTTCCCAAATTCTGATAGAGGGCCATGAGACTTAGACCTGAGTGCAAAAATGGAGGTTCTAGCCCCTTCCAGAGCTGAGATATCGAAACTCAAAAATTCGGCCCGAAAAAAAAAACGACAGTGGTACCCCTTACGTTTTTTTTTTGGGCGAAAAATTAAGTTTCTCCAATCTTCCCAAATTCTGATAGAGGGCCATGAGACTTAGACCTAAATGCAAAAATGGAGGCTCTAGCCCCTTCCAGAGCTGAGATATCGAAACTCAAAAATTCGGCCCGAAAAAAAAAAACGACAGTGGTACCCCTTACGTTTTTTTTTTGGGCGAAAAATTAAGTTTCTCCAATCTTCCCAAATTCTGATAGAGGGCCATGAGACTTAGACCTGAGTGCAAAAATGGAGGCTCTAGCCCCTTCCAGAGCTGAGATATCGAAACTCAAAAATTCGGCCCGAAAAAAAAAAACGACAGTGGTACCCCTTACGGTTTTTTTTTTTTGGCGAAAAATTAAGTTTCTCCAATCTTCCCAAATTCTGATAGAGGGCCATGAGACTTAGACCTGAGTGCAAAAATGGAGGTTCTAGCCCCTTCCAGAGCTGAGATATCGAAACTCAAAAATTCGGCCCGAAAAAAAAAAAACGACAGTGGTACCCCTTACGTTTTTTTTTTTGGCCGAAAAATTAAGTTTCTCCAATCTTCCCAAATTCTGATAGAGGGCCATGAGACTTAGACCTGAGTGCAAAAATGGAGGTTCTAGCCCCTTCCAGAGCTGAGATATCGAAACTCAAAAATTCGGCCCGAAAAAAAAAACGACAGTGGTACCCCTTACGTTTTTTTTTTTTTGGGCGAAAAATTAAGTTTGTCCAATCTTCCCAAATTCTGATAGAGGACCATGAGACTTAGACCTGAGTGCAAAAATGGAGGTTCTAGCCCCTTCCAGAGCTGAGATATCGAAACTCAAAAATTCGGCCCGAAAAAAAAACGACAGTGGTACCCCTTACGTTTTTTTTTTGGGCGAAAAATTAAGTTTCTCCAATCTTCCCAAATTCTGATAGAGGGCCATGAGACTTAGACCTGAGTGCAAAAATGGAGGTTCTAGCCCCTTCCAGAGCTGAGATATCGAAACTCAAAAATTCGACCCGAAAAAAAAACGACAGTGGTACCCCTTACGTTTTTTTTTTTGGGCGAAAAATTAAGTTTCTCCAATCTTCCCAAATTCTGATAGAGGGCCATGAGACTTAGACCTGAGTGCAAAAATGGAGGCTCTAGCCCCTTCCAGAGCTGAGATATCGAAACTCAAAAATTCGGCCCGAAAAAAAAAAACGACAGTGGTACCCCTTACGTTTTTTTTTTTGGCGAAAAATTAAGTTTCTCCAATCTTCCCAAATTCTGATAGAGGGCCATGAGACTTAGACCTGAGTGCAAAAATGGAGGTTCTAGCCCCTTCCAGAGCTGAGATATCGAAACTCAAAAATTCGGCCCGAAAAAAAAAACGACAGTGGTACCCCTTACGTTTTTTTTTTTGGGCGAAAAATTAAGTTTCTCCAATCTTCCCAAATTCTGATAGAGGGCCATGAGACTTAGACCTGAGTGCAAAAATGGAGGTTCTAGCCCCTTCCAGAGCTGAGATATCGAAACTCAAAAATTCGGCCCGAAAAAAAAACGACAGTGGTACCCCTTACGTTTTTTTTTTTGGGGCGAAAAATTAAGTTTCTCCAATCTTCCCAAATTCTGATAGAGGGCCATGAGACTTAGACCTGAGTGCAAAAATGGAGGTTCTAGCCCCTTCCAGAGCTGAGATATCGAAACTCAAAAATTCGGCCCGAAAAAAAAACGACAGTGGTACCCCTTACGTTTTTTTTTTTGGGCGAAAAATTAAGTTTCTCCAATCTTCCCAAATTCTGATAGAGGGCCATGAGACTTAGACCTGAGTGCAAAAATGGAGGTTCTAGCCCCTTCCAGAGCTGAGATATCGAAACTCAAAAATTTGGCCCGAAAAAAAACGACAGTGGTACCCCTTACGTTTTTTTTTTTGGGCGAAAAATTAAGTTTCTCCAATCTTCCCAAATTCTGATAGAGGGCCATGAGACTTAGACCTGAGTGCAAAAATGGAGGTTCTAGCCCCTTCCAGAGCTGAGATATCGAAACTCAAAAATTCGGCCCGAAAAAAAAACGACAGTGGTACCCCTTACGTTTTTTTTTTGGGCGAAAAATTAAGTTTCTCCAATCTTCCCAAATTCTGATAGAGGGCCATGAGACTTAGACCTGAGTGCAAAAATGGAGGTTCTAGCCCCTTCCAGAGCTGAGATATCGAAACTCAAAAATTCGGCCCGAAAAAAAAACGACAGTGGTACCCCTTACGTTTTTTTTTTTGGGCGAAAAATTAAGTTTCTCCAATCTTCCCAAATTCTGATAGAGGGCCATGAGACTTAGACCTGAGTGCAAAAATGGAGGTTCTAGCCCCTTCCAGAGCTGAGATATCGAAACTCAAAAATTCGGCCCGAAAAAAAAACGACAGTGGTACCCCTTACGTTTTTTTTTTTTGGGCGAAAAATTAAGTTTCTCCAATCTTCCCAAATTCTGATAGAGGGCCATGAGACTTAGACCTGAGTGCAAAAATGGAGGTTCTAGCCCCTTCCAGAGCTGAGATATCGAAACTCAAAAATTCGGCCCGAAAAAAAAAAACGACAGTGGTACCCCTTACGTTTTTTTTTTTGGGCGAAAAATTAAGTTTCTTCAATCTTCCCAAATTCTGATAGAGGGCCATGAGACTTAGACCTGAGTGCAAAAATTGAGGTTCTAGCCCCTTCCAGAGCTGAGATATCGAAACTCAAAAATTCGGCCCGAAAAAAAAACGACAGTGGTACCCCTTACGTTTTTTTTTTGGGCAAAAAATTAAGTTTCTCCAATCTTCCCAAATTCTGATAGAGGGCCATGAGACTTAGACTTGAGTGCAAAAATGGAGGTTCTAGCCCCTTCCAGAGCTGAGATATCGAAACTCAAAAATTCGGCCCGAAAAAAAAACGACAGTGGTACCCCTTACGTTTTTTTTTTTTTGGCGAAAAATTAAGTTTCTCCAATCTTCCCAAATTCTGATAGAGGGCCATGAGACTTAGACCTGAGTGCAAAAATGGAGGTTCTAGCCCCTTCCAGAGCTGAGATATCGAAACTCAAAAATTCGGCCCGAAAAAAAAACGACAGTGGTACCCCTTACGTTTTTTTTTTGGGCGAAAAATTAAGTTTCTCCAATCTTCCCAAATTCTGATAGAGGGCCATGAGACTTAGACCTGAGTGCAAAAATGGAGGTTCTAGCCCCTTCCAGAGCTGAGATATCGAAACTCAAAAATTCGGCCCGAAAAAAAACGACAGTGGTACCCCTTACGTTTTTTTTTTTGGGCGAAAAATTAAGTTTCTCCAATCTTCCCAAATTCTGATAGAGGGCCATGAGACTTAGACCTGAGTGCAAAAATGGAGGTTCTAGCCCCTTCCAGAGCTGAGATATCGAAACTCAAAAATTCGGCCCGAAAAAAAAACGACAGTGGTACCCCTTACGTTTTTTTTTTTTGGGCGAAAAATTAAGTTTCTCCAATCTTCCCAAATTCTGATAGAGGGCCATGAGACTTAGACCTGAGTGCAAAAATGGAGGTTCTAGCCCCTTCCAGAGCTGAGATATCGAAACTCAAAAATTCGGCCCGACAAAAAAACGACAGTGGTACCCCTTACGTTTTTTTTTTTGGGCGAAAAATTAAGTTTCTCCAATCTTCCCAAATTCTGATAGAGGGCCATGAGACTTAGACCTGAGTGCAAAAATGGAGGTTCTAGCCCCTTCCAGAGCTGAGATATCGAAACTCAAAAATTCGGCCCGAAAAAAAAACGACAGTGGTACCCCTTACGTTTTTTTTTTTGGGCGAAAAATTAAGTTTCTCCAATCTTCCCAAATTCTGATAGAGGGCCATGAGACTTAGACCTGAGTGCAAAAATGGAGGTTCTAGCCCCTTCCAGAGCTGAGATATCGAAACTCAAAAATTCGGCCCGAAAAAAAAAAACGACAGTGGTACCCCTTACGTTTTTTTTTTTGGGCGAAAAATTAAGTTTCTCCAATCTTCCCAAATTCTGATAGAGGGCCATGAGACTTAGACCTGAGTGCAAAAATGGAGGTTCTAGCCCCTTCCAGAGCTGAGATATCGAAACTCAAAAATTCGGCCCGAAAAAAAAACGACAGTGGTACCCCTTACGTTTTTTTTTTTGGGCGAAAAATTAAATTTCTCCAATCTTCCCAAATTCTGATAGAGGGCCATGAGACTTAGACCTGAGTGCAAAAATGGAGGTTCTAGCCCCTTCCAGAGCTGAGATATCGAAACTCAAAAATTCGGCCCGAAAAAAAAAAACGACAGTGGTACCCCTTACGTTTTTTTTTTGGGCGAAAAATTAAGTTTCTCCAATCTTCCCAAATTCTGATAGAGGGCCATGAGACTTAGACCTAAATGCAAAAATGGAGGCTCTAGCCCCTTCCAGAGCTGAGATATCGAAACTCAAAAATTCGGCCCGAAAAAAAAAAACGACAGTGGTACCCCTTACGTTTTTTTTTTGGGCGAAAAATTAAGTTTCTCCAATCTTCCCAAATTCTGATAGAGGGCCATGAGACTTAGACCTGAGTGCAAAAATGGAGGCTCTAGCCCCTTCCAGAGCTGAGATATCGAAACTCAAAAATTCGGCCCGAAAAAAAAAAACGACAGTGGTACCCCTTACGGTTTTTTTTTTTTGGCGAAAAATTAAGTTTCTCCAATCTTCCCAAATTCTGATAGAGGGCCATGAGACTTAGACCTGAGTGCAAAAATGGAGGTTCTAGCCCCTTCCAGAGCTGAGATATCGAAACTCAAAAATTCGGCCCGAAAAAAAAAAAACGACAGTGGTACCCCTTACGTTTTTTTTTTTGGCCGAAAAATTAAGTTTCTCCAATCTTCCCAAATTCTGATAGAGGGCCATGAGACTTAGACCTGAGTGCAAAAATGGAGGTTCTAGCCCCTTCCAGAGCTGAGATATCGAAACTCAAAAATTCGGCCCGAAAAAAAAAACGACAGTGGTACCCCTTACGTTTTTTTTTTTTTGGGCGAAAAATTAAGTTTGTCCAATCTTCCCAAATTCTGATAGAGGACCATGAGACTTAGACCTGAGTGCAAAAATGGAGGTTCTAGCCCCTTCCAGAGCTGAGATATCGAAACTCAAAAATTCGGCCCGAAAAAAAAACGACAGTGGTACCCCTTACGTTTTTTTTTTGGGCGAAAAATTAAGTTTCTCCAATCTTCCCAAATTCTGATAGAGGGCCATGAGACTTAGACCTGAGTGCAAAAATGGAGGTTCTAGCCCCTTCCAGAGCTGAGATATCGAAACTCAAAAATTCGACCCGAAAAAAAAACGACAGTGGTACCCCTTACGTTTTTTTTTTTGGGCGAAAAATTAAGTTTCTCCAATCTTCCCAAATTCTGATAGAGGGCCATGAGACTTAGACCTGAGTGCAAAAATGGAGGCTCTAGCCCCTTCCAGAGCTGAGATATCGAAACTCAAAAATTCGGCCCGAAAAAAAAAAACGACAGTGGTACCCCTTACGTTTTTTTTTTTGGCGAAAAATTAAGTTTCTCCAATCTTCCCAAATTCTGATAGAGGGCCATGAGACTTAGACCTGAGTGCAAAAATGGAGGTTCTAGCCCCTTCCAGAGCTGAGATATCGAAACTCAAAAATTCGGCCCGAAAAAAAAACGACAGTGGTACCCCTTACGTTTTTTTTTTTGGGCGAAAAATTAAGTTTCTCCAATCTTCCCAAATTCTGATAGAGGGCCATGAGACTTAGACCTGAGTGCAAAAATGGAGGTTCTAGCCCCTTCCAGAGCTGAGATATCGAAACTCAAAAATTCGGCCCGAAAAAAAAACGACAGTGGTACCCCTTACGTTTTTTTTTTTGGGGCGAAAAATTAAGTTTCTCCAATCTTCCCAAATTCTGATAGAGGGCCATGAGACTTAGACCTGAGTGCAAAAATGGAGGTTCTAGCCCCTTCCAGAGCTGAGATATCGAAACTCAAAAATTCGGCCTGAAAAAAAAAACGACAGTGGTACCCCTTACGTTTTTTTATTTGGGCGAAAAATTAAGTTTCTCCAATCTTCCCAAATTCTGATAGAGGGCCATGAGACTTAGACCTGAGTGCAAAAATGGAGGTTCTAGCCCCTTCCAGAGCTGAGATATCGAAACTCAAAAATTCGGCCCGAAAAAAAAAAACGACAGTGGTACCCCTTACGTTTTTTTTTTTGGGCGAAAAATTAAGTTTCTCCAATCTTCCCAAATTCTGATAGAGGGCCATGAGACTTAGACCTGAGTGCAAAAATGGAGGTTCTAGCCCCTTCCAGAGCTGAGATATCGAAACTCAAAAATTCGGCCCGAAAAAAAAAACGACAGTGGTACCCCTTACGTTTTTTTTTTTGGGCGAAAAATTAAGTTTCTCCAATCTTCCCAAATTCTGATAGAGGGCCATGAGACTTAGACCTGAGTGCAAAAATGGAGGTTCTAGCCCCTTCCAGAGCTGAGATATCGAAACTCAAAAATTCGGCCCGAAAAAAAAACGACAGTGGTACCCCTTACGTTTTTTTTTTTGGGCGAAAAATTAAGTTTCTCCAATCTTCCCAAATTCTGATAGAGGGCCATGAGACTTAGACCTGAGTGCAAAAATGGAGGTTCTAGCCCCTTCCAGAGCTGAGATATCGAAACTCAAAAATTCGGCCCGAAAAAAAAACGACAGTGGTACCCCTTACGTTTTTTTTTTTGGGCGAAAAATTAAGTTTCTCCAATCTTCCCAAATTCTGATAGAGGGCCATGAGACTTAGACCTGAGTGCAAAAATGGAGGTTCTAGCCCCTTCCAGAGCTGAGATATCGAAACTCAAAAATTCGGCCCGAAAAAAAAACGACAGTGGTACCCCTTACGTTTTTTTTTTTGGGCGAAAAATTAAGTTTCTCCAATCTTCCCAAATTCTGATAGAGGGCCATGAGACTTAGACCTGAGTGCAAAAATGGAGGTTCTAGCCCCTTCCAGAGCTGAGATATCGAAACTCAAAAATTCGGCCCGAAAAAAAAACGACAGTGGTACCCCTTACGTTTTTTTTTTTTGGGCGAAAAATTAAGTTTCTCCAATCTTCCCAAATTCTGATAGAGGGCCATGAGACTTAGACCTGAGTGCAAAAATGGAGGTTCTAGCCCCTTCCAGAGCTGAGATATCGAAACTCAAAAATTCGGCCCGAAAAAAAAACGACAGTGGTACCCCTTACGTTTTTTTTTTTGGGCGAAAAATTAAGTTTCTCCAATCTTCCCAAATTCTGATAGAGGGCCATGAGACTTAGACCTGAGTGCAAAAATTGAGGTTCTAGCCCCTTCCAGAGCTGAGATATCGAAACTCAAAAATTCGGCCCGAAAAAAAAACGACAGTGGTACCCTTTACGTTTTTTTTTTTTGGGCGAAAAATTAAGTTTCTCCAATCTTCCCAAATTCTGATAGAGGGCCATGAGACTTAGACTTGAGTGCAAAAATGGAGGTTCTAGCCCCTTCCAGAGCTGAGATATCGAAACTCAAAAATTCGGCCCGAAAAAAAAACGACAGTGGTACCCCTTACGTTTTTATTTTTGGGCGAAAAATTAAGTTTCTCCAATCTTCCCAAATTCTGATAGAGGGCCATGAGACTTAGACCTGAGTGCAAAAATGGAGGTTCTAGCCCCTTCCAGAGCTGAGATATCGAAACTCAAAAATTCGGCCCGAAAAAAAAACGACAGTGGTACCCCTTACGTTTTTTTTTTGGGCGAAAAATTAAGTTTCTCCAATCTTCCCAAATTCTGATAGAGGGCCATGAGACTTAGACCTGAGTGCAAAAATGGAGGTTCTAGCCCCTTCCAGAGCTGAGATATCGAAACTCAAAAATTCGGCCCGAAAAAAAAACGACAGTGGTACCCCTTACGTTTTTTTTTTTGGGTGAAAAATTAAGTTTCTCCAATCTTCCCAAATTCTGATAGAGGGCCATGAGACTTAGACCTGAGTGCAAAAATGGAGGTTCTAGCCCCTTCCAGAGCTGAGATATCGAAACTCAAAAATTCGGCCCGAAAAAAAAACGACAGTGGTACCCCTTACGTTTTTTTTTTTGGGCGAAAAATTAAGTTTCTCCAATCTTCCCAAATTCTGATAGAGGGCCATGAGACTTAGACCTGAGTGCAAAAATGGAGGTTCTAGCCCCTTCCAGAGCTGAGATATCGAAACTCAAAAATTCGGCCCGAAAAAAAAAAACGACAGTGGTACCCCTTACGTTTTTTTTTTTGGGCGAAAAATTAAGTTTCTCCAATCTTCCCAAATTCTGATAGAGGGCCATGAGACTTAGACCTGAGTGCAAAAATGGAGGTTCTAGCCCCTTCCAGAGCTGAGATATCGAAACTCAAAAATTCGGCCCGAAAAAAAAACGACAGTGGTACCCCTTACGTTTTTTTTTTTGGGCGAAAAATTAAATTTCTCCAATCTTCCCAAATTCTGATAGAGGGCCATGAGACTTAGACCTGAGTGCAAAAATGGAGGTTCTAGCCCCTTCCAGAGCTGAGATATCGAAACTCAAAAATTCGGCCCGAAAAAAAAAAACGACAGTGGTACCCCTTACGTTTTTTTTTTGGGCGAAAAATTAAGTTTCTCCAATCTTCCCAAATTCTGATAGAGGGCCATGAGACTTAGACCTAAATGCAAAAATGGAGGCTCTAGCCCCTTCCAGAGCTGAGATATCGAAACTCAAAAATTCGGCCCGAAAAAAAAAAACGACAGTGGTACCCCTTACGTTTTTTTTTTGGGCGAAAAATTAAGTTTCTCCAATCTTCCCAAATTCTGATAGAGGGCCATGAGACTTAGACCTGAGTGCAAAAATGGAGGCTCTAGCCCCTTCCAGAGCTGAGATATCGAAACTCAAAAATTCGGCCCGAAAAAAAAAAACGACAGTGGTACCCCTTACGGTTTTTTTTTTTTGGCGAAAAATTAAGTTTCTCCAATCTTCCCAAATTCTGATAGAGGGCCATGAGACTTAGACCTGAGTGCAAAAATGGAGGTTCTAGCCCCTTCCAGAGCTGAGATATCGAAACTCAAAAATTCGGCCCGAAAAAAAAAAAACGACAGTGGTACCCCTTACGTTTTTTTTTTTGGCCGAAAAATTAAGTTTCTCCAATCTTCCCAAATTCTGATAGAGGGCCATGAGACTTAGACCTGAGTGCAAAAATGGAGGTTCTAGCCCCTTCCAGAGCTGAGATATCGAAACTCAAAAATTCGGCCCGAAAAAAAAAACGACAGTGGTACCCCTTACGTTTTTTTTTTTTTGGGCGAAAAATTAAGTTTGTCCAATCTTCCCAAATTCTGATAGAGGACCATGAGACTTAGACCTGAGTGCAAAAATGGAGGTTCTAGCCCCTTCCAGAGCTGAGATATCGAAACTCAAAAATTCGGCCCGAAAAAAAAAACGACAGTGGTACCCCTTACGTTTTTTTTTTGGGCGAAAAATTAAGTTTCTCCAATCTTCCCAAATTCTGATAGAGGGCCATGAGACTTAGACCTGAGTGCAAAAATGGAGGTTCTAGCCCCTTCCAGAGCTGAGATATCGAAACTCAAAAATTCGACCCGAAAAAAAAACGACAGTGGTACCCCTTACGTTTTTTTTTTTGGGCGAAAAATTAAGTTTCTCCAATCTTCCCAAATTCTGATAGAGGGCCATGAGACTTAGACCTGAGTGCAAAAATGGAGGCTCTAGCCCCTTCCAGAGCTGAGATATCGAAACTCAAAAATTCGGCCCGAAAAAAAAAAACGACAGTGGTACCCCTTACGTTTTTTTTTTTGGCGAAAAATTAAGTTTCTCCAATCTTCCCAAATTCTGATAGAGGGCCATGAGACTTAGACCTGAGTGCAAAAATGGAGGTTCTAGCCCCTTCCAGAGCTGAGATATCGAAACTCAAAAATTCGGCCCGAAAAAAAAACGACAGTGGTACCCCTTACGTTTTTTTTTTTGGGCGAAAAATTAAGTTTCTCCAATCTTCCCAAATTCTGATAGAGGGCCATGAGACTTAGACCTGAGTGCAAAAATGGAGGTTCTAGCCCCTTCCAGAGCTGAGATATCGAAACTCAAAAATTCGGCCCGAAAAAAAAACGACAGTGGTACCCCTTACGTTTTTTTTTTTGGGGCGAAAAATTAAGTTTCTCCAATCTTCCCAAATTCTGATAGAGGGCCATGAGACTTAGACCTGAGTGCAAAAATGGAGGTTCTAGCCCCTTCCAGAGCTGAGATATCGAAACTCAAAAATTCGGCCTGAAAAAAAAAACGACAGTGGTACCCCTTACGTTTTTTTATTTGGGCGAAAAATTAAGTTTCTCCAATCTTCCCAAATTCTGATAGAGGGCCATGAGACTTAGACCTGAGTGCAAAAATGGAGGTTCTAGCCCCTTCCAGAGCTGAGATATCGAAACTCAAAAATTCGGCCCGAAAAAAAAAAACGACAGTGGTACCCCTTACGTTTTTTTTTTTGGGCGAAAAATTAAGTTTCTCCAATCTTCCCAAATTCTGATAGAGGGCCATGAGACTTAGACCTGAGTGCAAAAATGGAGGTTCTAGCCCCTTCCAGAGCTGAGATATCGAAACTCAAAAATTCGGCCCGAAAAAAAAAACGACAGTGGTACCCCTTACGTTTTTTTTTTTGGGCGAAAAATTAAGTTTCTCCAATCTTCCCAAATTCTGATAGAGGGCCATGAGACTTAGACCTGAGTGCAAAAATGGAGGTTCTAGCCCCTTCCAGAGCTGAGATATCGAAACTCAAAAATTCGGCCCGAAAAAAAAACGACAGTGGTACCCCTTACGTTTTTTTTTTTGGGCGAAAAATTAAGTTTCTCCAATCTTCCCAAATTCTGATAGAGGGCCATGAGACTTAGACCTGAGTGCAAAAATGGAGGTTCTAGCCCCTTCCAGAGCTGAGATATCGAAACTCAAAAATTCGGCCCGAAAAAAAAACGACAGTGGTACCCCTTACGTTTTTTTTTTTGGGCGAAAAATTAAGTTTCTCCAATCTTCCCAAATTCTGATAGAGGGCCATGAGACTTAGACCTGAGTGCAAAAATGGAGGTTCTAGCCCCTTCCAGAGCTGAGATATCGAAACTCAAAAATTCGGCCCGAAAAAAAACGACAGTGGTACCCCTTACGTTTTTTTTTTTGGGCGAAAAATTAAGTTTCTCCAATCTTCCCAAATTCTGATAGAGGGCCATGAGACTTAGACCTGAGTGCAAAAATGGAGGTTCTAGCCCCTTCCAGAGCTGAGATATCGAAACTCAAAAATTCGGCCCGAAAAAAAAACGACAGTGGTACCCCTTACGTTTTTTTTTTTTGGGCGAAAAATTAAGTTTCTCCAATCTTCCCAAATTCTGATAGAGGGCCATGAGACTTAGACCTGAGTGCAAAAATGGAGGTTCTAGCCCCTTCCAGAGCTGAGATATCGAAACTCAAAAATTCGGCCCGAAAAAAAAACGACAGTGGTACCCCTTACGTTTTTTTTTTTGGGCGAAAAATTAAGTTTCTCCAATCTTCCCAAATTCTGATAGAGGGCCATGAGACTTAGACCTGAGTGCAAAAATTGAGGTTCTAGCCCCTTCCAGAGCTGAGATATCGAAACTCAAAAATTCGGCCCGAAAAAAAAACGACAGTGGTACCCTTTACGTTTTTTTTTTTGGGCGAAAAATTAAGTTTCTCCAATCTTCCCAAATTCTGATAGAGGGCCATGAGACTTAGACTTGAGTGCAAAAATGGAGGTTCTAGCCCCTTCCAGAGCTGAGATATCGAAACTCAAAAATTCGGCCCGAAAAAAAAACGACAGTGGTACCCCTTACGTTTTTATTTTTGGGCGAAAAATTAAGTTTCTCCAATCTTCCCAAATTCTGATAGAGGGCCATGAGACTTAGACCTGAGTGCAAAAATGGAGGTTCTAGCCCCTTCCAGAGCTGAGATATCGAAACTCAAAAATTCGGCCCGAAAAAAAAACGACAGTGGTACCCCTTACGTTTTTTTTTTGGGCGAAAAATTAAGTTTCTCCAATCTTCCCAAATTCTGATAGAGGGCCATGAGACTTAGACCTGAGTGCAAAAATGGAGGTTCTAGCCCCTTCCAGAGCTGAGATATCGAAACTCAAAAATTCGGCCCGAAAAAAAAACGACAGTGGTACCCCTTACGTTTTTTTTTTTGGGTGAAAAATTAAGTTTCTCCAATCTTCCCAAATTCTGATAGAGGGCCATGAGACTTAGACCTGAGTGCAAAAATGGAGGTTCTAGCCCCTTCCAGAGCTGAGATATCGAAACTCAAAAATTCGGCCCGAAAAAAAAAACGACAGTGGTACCCCTTACGTTTTTTTTTTTTGGGCGAAAAATTAAGTTTCTCCAATCTTCCCAAATTCTGATAGAGGGCCATGAGACTTAGACCTGAGTGCAAAAATGGAGGCTCTAGCCCCTTCCAGAGCTGAGATATCGAAACTCAAAAATTCGGCCCGAAAAAAAAAACGACAGTGGTACCCCTTACGTTTTTTTTTTTGGGCGAAAAATTAAGTTTCTTCAATCTTCCCAAATTCTGATAGAGGGCCATGAGACTTAGACCTGAGTGCAAAAATGGAGGTTCTAGCCCCTTCCAGAGCTGAGATATCGAAACTCAAAAATTCGGCCCGAAAAAAAAACGACAGTGGTACCCCTTACGTTTTTTTTTTTTGGGCGAAAAATTAAGTTTCTCCAATCTTCCCAAATTCTGATAGAGGGCCATGAGACTTAGACCTGAGTGCAAAAATGGAGGTTCTAGCCCCTTCCAGAGCTGAGATATCGAAACTCAAAAATTCGGCCCGAAAAAAAAACGACAGTGGTACCCCTTACGTTTTTTTTTTTGGGCGAAAAATTAAGTTTCTCCAATCTTCCCAAATTCTGATAGAGGGCCATGAGACTTAGACCTGAGTGCAAAAATGGAGGTTCTAGCCCCTTCCAGAGCTGAGATATCGAAACTCAAAAATTCGGCCCGAAAAAAAAACGACAGTGGTACCCCTTACGTTTTTTTTTTTGGGCGAAAAATTAAGTTTCTCCAATCTTCCCAAATTCTGATAGAGGGCCATGAGACTTAGACCTGAGTGCAAAAATGGAGGTTCTAGCCCCTTCCAGAGCTGAGATATCGAAACTCAAAAATTCGGCCCGAAAAAAAAAAACGACAGTGGTACCCCTTACGTTTTTTTTTTGGGCGAAAAATTAAGTTTCTCCAATCTTCCCAAATTCTGATAGAGGGCCATGAGCTTTAGACCTGAGTGCAAAAATGGAGGTTCTAGCCCCTTCCAGAGCTGAGATATCGAAACTCAAAAATTCGGCCTGAAAAAAAAACGACAGTGGTACCCCTTACGTTTTTTTTTTTGGGCGAAAAATTAAGTTTCTCCAATCTTCCCAAATTCTGATAGAGGGCCATGAGACTTAGACCTGAGTGCAAAAATGGAGGTTCTAGCCCCTTCCAGAGCTGAGATATCGAAACTCAAAAATTCGGCCCGAAAAAAAAACGACAGTGGTACCCCTTACGTTTTTTTTTTGGGCGAAAAATTACGTTTCTCCAATCTTCCCAAATTCTGATAGAGGGCCATGAGACTTAGACCTGAGTGCAAAAATGGAGGTTCTAGCCCCTTCCAGAGCTGAGATATCGAAACTCAAAAATTCGGCCCGAAAAAAAAACGACAGTGGTACCCCTTACGTTTTTTTTTTTGGGCGAAAAATTAAGTTTCTCCAATCTTCCCAAATTCTGATAGAGGGCCATGAGACTTAGACCTGAGTGCAAAAATGGAGGTTCTAGCCCCTTCCAGAGCTGAGATATCGAAACTCAAAATTTCGGCCCGAAAAAAAAACGACAGTGGTACCCCTTACGTTTTTTTTTTGGGCGAAAAATTAAGTTTCTCCAATCTTCCCAAATTCTGATAGAGGGCCATGAGACTTAGACCTGAGTGCAAAAATGGAGGTTCTAGCCCCTTCCAGAGCTGAGATATCGAAACTCAAAAATTCGGCCCGAAAAAAAAACGACAGTGGTACCCCTTAGGTTTTTTTTTTGGGCGAAAAATTAAGTTTCTCCAATCTTCCCAAATTCTGATAGAGGGCCATGAGACTTAGACCTGAGTGCAAAAATGGAGGTTCTAGCCCCTTCCAGAGCTGAGATATCGAAACTCAAAAATTCGGCCCGAAAAAAAAACGACAGTGGTACCCCTTACGTTTTTTTTTTTTTGGGCGAAAAATTAAGTTTCTCCAATCTTCCCAAATTCTGATAGAGGGCCATGAGACTTAGACCTGAGTGCAAAAATGGAGGTTCTAGCCCCTTCCAGAGCTGAGATATCGAAACTCAAAAATTCGGCCCGAAAAAAAAAACGACAGTGGTACCCCTTACGTTTTTTTTTTGGGCGAAAAATTAAGTTTCTCCAATCTTCCCAAATTCTGATAGAGGGCCATGAGACTTAGACCTGAGTGCAAAAATGGAGGTTCTAGCCCCTTCCAGAGCTGAGATATCGAAACTCAAAAATTCGGCCCGAAAAAAAAACGACAGTGGTACCCCTTACGGTTTTTTTTTTGGGCGAAAAATTAAGTTTCTCCAATCTTCCCAAATTCTGATAGAGGGCCATGAGACTTAGACCTGAGTGCAAAAATGGAGGTTCTAGCCCCTTCCAGAGCTGAGATATCGAAACTCAAAAATTCGGCCCGAAAAAAAAACGACAGTGGTACCCCTTACGTTTTTTTTTTGGGCGAAAAATTAAGTTTCTCCAATCTTCCCAAATTCTGATAGAGGGCCATGAGACTTAGACCTGAGTGCAAAAATGGAGGTTCTAGCCCCTTCCAGAGCTGAGATATCGAAACTCAAAAATTCGGCCCGAAAAAAAAACGACAGTGGTACCCCTTACGGTTTTTTTTTTGGGCGAAAAATTAAGTTTCTCCAATCTTCCCAAATTCTGATAGAGGGCCATGAGACTTAGACCTGAGTGCAAAAATGGAGGTTCTAGCCCCTTCCAGAGCTGAGATATCGAAACTCAAAAATTCGGCCCGAAAAAAAAACGACAGTGGTACCCCTTACGTTTTTTTTTTGGGCGAAAAATTAAGTTTCTCCAATCTTCCCAAATTCTGATAGAGGGCCATGAGACTTAGACCTGAGTGCAAAAATGGAGGTTCTAGCCCCTTCCAGAGCTGAGATATCGAAACTCAAAAATTCGGCCCGAAAAAAAAACGACAGTGGTACCCCTTACGTTTTTTTTTTGGGCGAAAAATTAAGTTTCTCCAATCTTCCCAAATTCTGATAGAGGGCCATGAGACTTAGACCTGAGTGCAAAAATGGAGGTTCTAGCCCCTTCCAGAGCTGAGATATCGAAACTCAAAAATTCGGCCCGAAAAAAAAACGACAGTGGTACCCCTTACGTTTTTTTTTTTTGGGCGAAAAATTAAGTTTCTCCAATCTTCCCAAATTCTGATAGAGGGCCATGAGACTTAGACCTGAGTGCAAAAATGGAGGTTCTAGCCCCTTCCAGAGCTGAGATATCGAAACTCAAAAATTCGGCCCGAAAAAAAAACGACAGTGGTACCCCTTACGTTTTTTTTTTGGGGCGAAAAATTAAGTTTCTCCAATCTTCCCAAATTCTGATAGAGGGCCATGAGACTTAGACCTGAGTGCAAAAATGGAGGTTCTAGCCCCTTCCAGAGCTGAGATATCGAAACTCAAAAATTCGGCCCGAAAAAAAAAACGACAGTGGTACCCCTTACGTTTTTTTTTTTTGGGCGAAAAATTAAGTTTCTCCAATCTTCCCAAATTCTGATAGAGGGCCATGAGACTTAGACCTGAGTGCAAAAATGGAGGTTCTAGCCCCTTCCAGAGCTGAGATATCGAAACTCAAAAATTCGGCCCGAAAAAAAAACGACAGTGGTACCCCTTACGGTTTTTTTTTTTGGGCGAAAAATTAAGTTTCTCCAATCTTCCCAAAGTCTGATAGAGGGCCATGAGACTTAGACCTGAGTGCAAAAATGGAGGTTCTAGCCCCTTCCAGAGCTGAGATATCGAAACTCAAAAATTCGGCCCGAAAAAAAAAACGACAGTGGTACCCCTTACGTTTTTTTTTTTGGGCGAAAAATTAAGTTTCTCCAATCTTCCCAAATTCTGATAGAGGGCCATGAGACTTAGACCTGAGTTCAAAAATGGAGGTTCTAGCCCCTTCCAGAGCTGAGATATCGAAACTCAAAAATTCGGCCCGAAAAAAAAACGACAGTGGTACCCCTTACGTTTTTTTTTTGGGCGAAAAAATAAGTTTCTCCAATCTTCCCAAATTCTGATAGAGGGCCATGAGACTTAGACCTGAGTGCAAAAATGGAGGTTCTAGCCCCTTCCAGAGCTGAGATATCGAAACTCAAAAATTCGGCCCGAAAAAAAAACGACAGTGGTACCCCTTACGTTTTTTTTTTTTGGGCGAAAAATTAAGTTTCTCCAATCTTCCCAAATTCTGATAGAGGGCCATGAGACTTAGACCTGAGTGCAAAAATGGAGGTTCTAGCCCCTTCCAGAGCTGAGATATCGAAACTCAAAAATTCGGCCCGAAAAAAAAAAACGACAGTGGTACCCCTTACGTTTTTTTTTTGGGCGAAAAATTAAGTTTCTCCAATCTTCCCAAATTCTGATAGAGGGCCATGAGCTTTAGACCTGAGTGCAAAAATGGAGGTTCTAGCCCCTTCCAGAGCTGAGATATCGAAACTCAAAAATTCGGCCTGAAAAAAAAACGACAGTGGTACCCCTTACGTTTTTTTTTTTGGGCGAAAAATTAAGTTTCTCCAATCTTCCCAAATTCTGATAGAGGGCCATGAGACTTAGACCTGAGTGCAAAAATGGAGGTTCTAGCCCCTTCCAGAGCTGAGATATCGAAACTCAAAAATTCGGCCCGAAAAAAAAACGACAGTGGTACCCCTTACGTTTTTTTTTTGGGCGAAAAATTACGTTTCTCCAATCTTCCCAAATTCTGATAGAGGGCCATGAGACTTAGACCTGAGTGCAAAAATGGAGGTTCTAGCCCCTTCCAGAGCTGAGATATCGAAACTCAAAAATTCGGCCCGAAAAAAAAACGACAGTGGTACCCCTTACGTTTTTTTTTTTGGGCGAAAAATTAAGTTTCTCCAATCTTCCCAAATTCTGATAGAGGGCCATGAGACTTAGACCTGAGTGCAAAAATGGAGGTTCTAGCCCCTTCCAGAGCTGAGATATCGAAACTCAAAATTTCGGCCCGAAAAAAAAACGACAGTGGTACCCCTTACGTTTTTTTTTTGGGCGAAAAATTAAGTTTCTCCAATCTTCCCAAATTCTGATAGAGGGCCATGAGACTTAGACCTGAGTGCAAAAATGGAGGTTCTAGCCCCTTCCAGAGCTGAGATATCGAAACTCAAAAATTCGGCCCGAAAAAAAAACGACAGTGGTACCCCTTAGGTTTTTTTTTTGGGCGAAAAATTAAGTTTCTCCAATCTTCCCAAATTCTGATAGAGGGCCATGAGACTTAGACCTGAGTGCAAAAATGGAGGTTCTAGCCCCTTCCAGAGCTGAGATATCGAAACTCAAAAATTCGGCCCGAAAAAAAAACGACAGTGGTACCCCTTACGTTTTTTTTTTTTGGGCGAAAAATTAAGTTTCTCCAATCTTCCCAAATTCTGATAGAGGGCCATGAGACTTAGACCTGAGTGCAAAAATGGAGGTTCTAGCCCCTTCCAGAGCTGAGATATCGAAACTCAAAAATTCGGCCCGAAAAAAAAAACGACAGTGGTACCCCTTACGTTTTTTTTTTGGGCGAAAAATTAAGTTTCTCCAATCTTCCCAAATTCTGATAGAGGGCCATGAGACTTAGACCTGAGTGCAAAAATGGAGGTTCTAGCCCCTTCCAGAGCTGAGATATCGAAACTCAAAAATTCGGCCCGAAAAAAAAACGACAGTGGTACCCCTTACGGTTTTTTTTTTGGGCGAAAAATTAAGTTTCTCCAATCTTCCCAAATTCTGATAGAGGGCCATGAGACTTAGACCTGAGTGCAAAAATGGAGGTTCTAGCCCCTTCCAGAGCTGAGATATCGAAACTCAAAAATTCGGCCCGAAAAAAAAACGACAGTGGTACCCCTTACGTTTTTTTTTTGGGCGAAAAATTAAGTTTCTCCAATCTTCCCAAATTCTGATAGAGGGCCATGAGACTTAGACCTGAGTGCAAAAATGGAGGTTCTAGCCCCTTCCAGAGCTGAGATATCGAAACTCAAAAATTCGGCCCGAAAAAAAAACGACAGTGGTACCCCTTACGTTTTTTTTTTGGGCGAAAAATTAAGTTTCTCCAATCTTCCCAAATTCTGATAGAGGGCCATGAGACTTAGACCTGAGTGCAAAAATGGAGGTTCTAGCCCCTTCCAGAGCTGAGATATCGAAACTCAAAAATTCGGCCCGAAAAAAAAACGACAGTGGTACCCCTTACGTTTTTTTTTTTTGGGCGAAAAATTAAGTTTCTCCAATCTTCCCAAATTCTGATAGAGGGCCATGAGACTTAGACCTGAGTGCAAAAATGGAGGTTCTAGCCCCTTCCAGAGCTGAGATATCGAAACTCAAAAATTCGGCCCGAAAAAAAAACGACAGTGGTACCCCTTACGTTTTTTTTGGGCGAAAAATTAAGTTTCTCCAATCTTCCCAAATTCTGATAGAGGGCCATGAGATTTAGACCTGAGTGCAAAAATGGAGGCTCTAGCCCCTTCCAGAGCTGAGATATCGAAACTCAAAAATTCGGCCCGAAAAAAAAACGACAGTGGTACCCCTTACGTTTTTTTTTTGGGCGAAAAATTAAGTTTCTCCAATCTTCCCAAATTCTGATAGAGGGCCATGAGACTTAGACCTGAGTGCAAAAATGGAGGCTCTAGCCCCTTCCAGAGCTGAGATATCGAAACTCAAAAATTCGGCCCGAAAAAAAAAACGACAGTGGTACCCCTTACGTTTTTTTTTCTTGGCGAAAAATTAAGTTTCTCCAATCTTCCCAAATTCTGATAGAGGGCCATGAGACTTAGACCTGAGTGCAAAAATGGAGGTTCTAGCCCCTTCCAGAGCTGAGATATCGAAACTCAAAAATTCGGCCCGAAAAAAAAAAAACGACAGTGGTACCCCTTACGTTTTTTTTTTTTGGCCGAAAAATTAAGTTTCTCCAATCTTCCCAAATTCTGATAGAGGGCCATGAGACTTAGACCTGAGTGCAAAAATGGAGGTTCTAGCCCCTTCCAGAGCTGAGATATCGAAACTCAAAAATTCGGCCCGAAAAAAAAACGACAGTGGTACCCCTTACGTTTTTTTTTTTTGGGCGAAAAATTAAGTTTCTCCAATCTTCCCAAATTCTGATAGAGGGCCATGAGACTTAGACCTGAGTGCAAAAATGGAGGTTCTAGCCCCTTCCAGAGCTGAGATATCGAAACTCAAAAATTCGGCCCGAAAAAAAAACGACAGTGGTACCCCTTACGTTTTTTTTTTTGGGCGAAAAATTAAGTTTCTCCAATCTTCCCAAATTCTGATAGAGGGCCATGAGACTTAGACCTGAGTGCAAAAATGGAGGTTCTAGCCCCTTCCAGAGCTGAGATATCGAAACTCAAAAATTCGGCCCGAAAAAAAAACGACAGTGGTACCCCTTACGTTTTTTTTTTTGGGCGAAAAATTAAGTTTCTCCAATCTTCCCAAATTCTGATAGAGGGCCATGAGACTTAGACCTGAGTGCAAAAATGGAGGTTCTAGCCCCTTCCAGAGCTGAGATATCGAAACTCAAAAATTCGGCCCGAAAAAAAAACGACAGTGGTACCCCTTACGTTTTTTTTTTTGGGCGAAAAATTAAGTTTCTCCAATCTTCCCAAATTCTGATAGAGGGCCATGAGACTTAGACCTGAGTGCAAAAATGGAGGTTCTAGCCCCTTCCAGAGCTGAGATATCGAAACTCAAAAATTCGGCCCGAAAAAAAAACGACAGTGGTACCCCTTACGTTTTTTTTTTTGGGCGAAAAATTAAGTTTCTCCAATCTTCCCAAATTCTGATAGAGGGCCATGAGACTTAGACCTGAGTGCAAAAATGGAGGTTCTAGCCCCTTCCTGAGCTGAGATATCGAAACTCAAAAATTCGGCCCGAAAAAAAAAACGACAGTGGTACCCCTTACGTTTTTTTTTTTGGGCGAAAAATTAAGTTTCTCCAATCTTCCCAAATTCTGATAGAGGGCCATGAGACTTAGACCTGAGTGCAAAAATGGAGGTTCTAGCCCCTTCCAGAGCTGAGATATCGAAACTCAAAAATTCGGCCCGAAAAAAAAACGACAGTGGTACCCCTTACGTTTTTTTTTTTGGGCGAAAAATTAAGTTTCTCCAATCTTCCCAAATTCTGATAGAGGGCCATGAGACTTAGACCTGAGTGCAAAAATGGAGGTTCTAGCCCCTTCCAGAGCTGAGATATCGAAACTCAAAAATTCGGCCCGAAAAAAAAACGACAGTGGTACCCCTTACGTTTTTTTTTTTGGGCGAAAAATTAAGTTTCTCCAATCTTCCCAAATTCTGATAGAGGGCCATGAGACTTAGACCTGAGTGCAAAAATGGAGGTTCTAGCCCCTTCCAGAGCTGAGATATCGAAACTCAAAAATTCGGCCCGAAAAAAAAAACGACAGTGGTACCCCTTACGTTTTTTTTTTGGGCGAAAAATTAAGTTTCTCCAATCTTCCCAAATTCTGATAGAGGGCCATGAGACTTAGACCTGAGTGCAAAAATGGAGGTTCTAGCCCCTTCCAGAGCTGAGATATCGAAACTCAAAAATTCGGCCCGAAAAAAAAACGACAGTGGTACCCCTTACGTTTTTTTTTTTTTGGGCGAAAAATTAAGTTTCTCCAATCTTCCCAAATTCTGATAGAGGGCCATGAGACTTAGACCTGAGTGCAAAAATGGAGGTTCTAGCCCCTTCCAGAGCTGAGATATCGAAACTCAAAAATTCGGCCCGAAAAAAAAACGACAGTGGTACCCCTTACGTTTTTTTTTTTTGGGCGAAAAATTAAGTTTCTCCAATCTTCCCAAATTCTGATAGAGGGCCATGAGACTTAGACCTGGGTGCAAAAATGGAGGTTCTAGCCCCTTCCAGAGCTGAGATATCGAAACTCAAAAATTCGGCCCGAAAAAAAAACGACAGTGGTACCCCTTACGTTTTTTTTTTTGGGCGAAAAATTAAGTTTCTCCAATCTTCCCAAATTCTGATAGAGGGCCATGAGACTTAGACCTGAGTGCAAAAATGGAGGTTCTAGCCCCTTCCAGAGCTGAGATATCGAAACTCAAAAATTCGGCCCGAAAAAAAAACGACAGTGGTACCCCTTACGTTTTTTTTTTTGGGCGAAAAATTAAGTTTCTCCAATCTTCCCAAATTCTGATAGAGGGCCATGAGACTTAGACCTGAGTGCAAAAATGGAGGTTCTAGCCCCTTCCAGAGCTGAGATATCGAAACTCAAAAATTCGGCCCGAAAAAAAAAACGACAGTGGTACCCCTTACGTTTTTTTTTTTGGGCGAAAAATTAAGTTTCTCCAATCTTCCCAAATTCTGATAGAGGGCCATGAGACTTAGACCTGAGTGCAAAAATGGAGGTTCTAGCCCCTTCCAGAGCTGAGATATCGAAACTCAAAAATTCGGCCCGAAAAAAAAACGACAGTGGTACCCCTTACGTTTTTTTTTTTGGGCGAAAAATTAAGTTTCTCCAATCTTCCCAAATTCTGATAGAGGGCCATGAGACTTAGACCTGAGTGCAAAAATGGAGGTTCTAGCCCCTTCCAGAGCTGAGATATCGAAACTCAAAAATTCGGCCCGAAAAAAAAAACGACAGTGGTACCCCTTACGTTTTTTTTTTTGGGCGAAAAATTAAGTTTCTCCAATCTTCCCAAATTCTGATAGAGGGCCATGAGACTTAGACCTGAGTGCAAAAATGGAGGTTCTAGCCCCTTCCAGAGCTGAGATATCGAAACTCAAAAATTCGGCCCGAAAAAAAAACGACAGTGGTACCCCTTACGTTTTTTTTTTTTGGGCGAAAAATTAAGTTTCTCCAATCTTCCCAAATTCTGATAGAGGGCCATGAGACTTAGACCTGAGTGCAAAAATGGAGGTTCTAGCCCCTTCCAGAGCTGAGATATCGAAACTCAAAAATTCGGCCCGAAAAAAAAACGACAGTGGTACCCCTTACGTTTTTTTTTTTGGGCGAAAAATTAAGTTTCTCCAATCTTCCCAAATTCTGATAGAGGGCCATGAGACTTAGACCTGAGTGCAAAAATGGAGGTTCTAGCCCCTTCCAGAGCTGAGATATCGAAACTCAAAAATTCGGCCCGAAAAAAAAACGACAGTGGTACCCCTTACGTTTTTTTTTTTGGGCGAAAAATTAAGTTTCTCCAATCTTCCCAAATTCTGATAGAGGGCCATGAGACTTAGACCTGAGTGCAAAAATGGAGGTTCTAGCCCCTTCCAGAGCTGAGATATCGAAACTCAAAAATTCGGCCCGAAAAAAAAACGACAGTGGTACCCCTTACGTTTTTTTTTTTGGGCGAAAAATTAAGTTTCTCCAATCTTCCCAAATTCTGATAGAGGGCCATGAGACTTAGACCTGAGTGCAAAAATGGAGGTTCTAGCCCCTTCCAGAGCTGAGATATCGAAACTCAAAAATTCGGCCCGAAAAAAAAACGACAGTGGTACCCCTTACGTTTTTTTTTTTGGGCGAAAAATTAAGTTTCTCCAATCTTCCCAAATTCTGATAGAGGGCCATGAGACTTAGACCTGAGTGCAAAAATGGAGGTTCTAGCCCCTTCCTGAGCTGAGATATCGAAACTCAAAAATTCGGCCCGAAAAAAAAAACGACAGTGGTACCCCTTACGTTTTTTTTTTTTGGGCGAAAAATTAAGTTTCTCCAATCTTCCCAAATTCTGATAGAGGGCCATGAGACTTAGACCTGAGTGCAAAAATGGAGGTTCTAGCCCCTTCCAGAGCTGAGATATCGAAACTCAAAAATTCGGCCCGAAAAAAAAACGACAGTGGTACCCCTTACGTTTTTTTTTTTGGGCGAAAAATTAAGTTTCTCCAATCTTCCCAAATTCTGATAGAGGGCCATGAGACTTAGACCTGAGTGCAAAAATGGAGGTTCTAGCCCCTTCCAGAGCTGAGATATCGAAACTCAAAAATTCGGCCCGAAAAAAAAACGACAGTGGTACCCCTTACGTTTTTTTTTTTGGGCGAAAAATTAAGTTTCTCCAATCTTCCCAAATTCGGATAGAGGGCCATGAGACTTAGACCTGAGTGCAAAAATGGAGGTTCTAGCCCCTTCCAGAGCTGAGATACCGAAACTCAAAAATTCGGACCGAAAAAAAAACGACAGTGGTACCCCTTACGTTTTTTTTTTGGGCGAAAAATTAAGTTTCTCCAATCTTCCCAAATTCTGATAGAGGGCCATGAGACTTAGACCTGAGTGCAAAAATGGAGGTTATAGCCCCTTCCAGAGCTGAGATATCGAAACTCAAAAATTCGGCCCGAAAAAAAAACGACAGTGGTACCCCTTACGTTTTTTTTTTTGGGCGAAAAATTAAGTTTCTCCAATCTTCCCAAATTCTGATAGAGGGCCATGAGACTTAGACCTGAGTGCAAAAATGGAGGTTCTAGCCCCTTCCAGAGCTGAGATATCGAAACTCAAAAATTCGGCCCGAAAAAAAAAACGACAGTGGTACCCCTTACGTTTTTTTTTTTTTGGGCGAAAAATTAAGTTTCTCCAATCTTCCCAAATTCTGATAGAGGGCCATGAGACTTAGACCTGAGTGCAAAAATGGAGGTTCTAGCCCCTTCCAGAGCTGAGATATCGAAACTCAAAAATTCGGCCCGAAAAAAAAACGACAGTGGTACCCCTTACGTTTTTTTTTTTGGGCGAAAAATTAAGTTTCTCCAATCTTCCCAAATTCTGATAGAGGGCCATGAGACTTAGACCTGAGTGCAAAAATGGAGGTTCTAGCCCCTTCCAGAGCTGAGATATCGAAACTCAAAAATTCGGCCCGAAAAAAAAACGACAGTGGTACCCCTTACGTTTTTTTTTTTTGGGGCGAAAAATTAAGTTTCTCCAATCTTCCCAAATTCTGATAGAGGGCCATGAGACTTAGACCTGAGTGCAAAAATGGAGGTTCTAGCCCCTTCCAGAGCTGAGATATCGAAACTCAAAAATTCGGCCCGAAAAAAAAAACGACAGTGGTACCCCTTACGTTTTTTTTTTGGGCGAAAAATTACGTTTCTCCAATCTTCCCAAATTCTGATAGAGGGCCATGAGACTTAGACCTGAGTGCAAAAATGGAGGTTCTAGCCCCTTCCAGAGCTGAGATATCGAAACTCAAAAATTCGGCCCGAAAAAAAAACGACAGTGGTACCCCTTACGTTTTTTTTTTTGGGCGAAAAATTAAGTTTCTCCAATCTTCCCAAATTCTGATAGAGGGCCATGAGACTTAGACCTGAGTGCAAAAATGGAGGTTCTAGCCCCTTCCAGAGCTGAGATATCGAAACTCAAAATTTCGGCCCGAAAAAAAAACGACAGTGGTACCCCTTACGTTTTTTTTTTGGGCGAAAAATTAAGTTTCTCCAATCTTCCCAAATTCTGATAGAGGGCCATGAGACTTAGACCTGAGTGCAAAAATGGAGGTTCTAGCCCCTTCCAGAGCTGAGATATCGAAACTCAAAAATTCGGCCCGAAAAAAAAACGACAGTGGTACCCCTTACGTTTTTTTTTTTGGGCGAAAAATTAAGTTTCTCCAATCTTCCCAAATTCTGATAGAGGGCCATGAGACTTAGACCTGAGTGCAAAAATGGAGGTTCTAGCCCCTTCCAGAGCTGAGATATCGAAACTCAAAAATTCGGCCCGAAAAAAAAACGACAGTGGTACCCCTTACGTTTTTTTTTTTTGGGCGAAAAATTAAGTTTCTCCAATCTTCCCAAATTCTGATAGAGGGCCATGAGACTTAGACCTGAGTGCAAAAATGGAGGTTCTAGCCCCTTCCAGAGCTGAGATATCGAAACTCAAAAATTCGGCCCGAAAAAAAAAACGACAGTGGTACCCCTTACGTTTTTTTTTTGGGCGAAAAATTAAGTTTCTCCAATCTTCCCAAATTCTGATAGAGGGCCATGAGACTTAGACCTGAGTGCAAAAATGGAGGTTCTAGCCCCTTCCAGAGCTGAGATATCGAAACTCAAAAATTCGGCCCGAAAAAAAAACGACAGTGGTACCCCTTACGGTTTTTTTTTGGGCGAAAAATTAAGTTTCTCCAATCTTCCCAAATTCTGATAGAGGGCCATGAGACTTAGACCTGAGTGCAAAAATGGAGGTTCTAGCCCCTTCCAGAGCTGAGATATCGAAACTCAAAAATTCGGCCCGAAAAAAAAACGACAGTGGTACCCCTTACGTTTTTTTTTTGGGCGAAAAATTAAGTTTCTCCAATCTTCCCAAATTCTGATAGAGGGCCATGAGACTTAGACCTGAGTGCAAAAATGGAGGTTCTAGCCCCTTCCAGAGCTGAGATATCGAAACTCAAAAATTCGGCCCGAAAAAAAAACGACAGTGGTACCCCTTACGTTTTTTTTTTGGGCGAAAAATTAAGTTTCTCCAATCTTCCCAAATTCTGATAGAGGGCCATGAGACTTAGACCTGAGTGCAAAAATGGAGGTTCTAGCCCCTTCCAGAGCTGAGATATCGAAACTCAAAAATTCGGCCCGAAAAAAAAACGACAGTGGTACCCCTTACGTTTTTTTTTTTTTGGGCGAAAAATTAAGTTTCTCCAATCTTCCCAAATTCTGATAGAGGGCCATGAGACTTAGACCTGAGTGCAAAAATGGAGGTTCTAGCCCCTTCCAGAGCTGAGATATCGAAACTCAAAAATTCGGCCCGAAAAAAAAACGACAGTGGTACCCCTTACGTTTTTTTTTTGGGGCGAAAAATTAAGTTTCTCCAATCTTCCCAAATTCTGATAGAGGGCCATGAGACTTAGACCTGAGTGCAAAAATGGAGGTTCTAGCCCCTTCCAGAGCTGAGATATCGAAACTCAAAAATTCGGCCCGAAAAAAAAAACGACAGTGGTACCCCTTACGTTTTTTTTTTTTGGGCGAAAAATTAAGTTTCTCCAATCTTCCCAAATTCTGATAGAGGGCCATGAGACTTAGACCTGAGTGCAAAAATGGAGGTTCTAGCCCCTTCCAGAGCTGAGATATCGAAACTCAAAAATTCGGCCCGAAAAAAAAACGACAGTGGTACCCCTTACGGTTTTTTTTTTTGGGCGAAAAATTAAGTTTCTCCAATCTTCCCAAAGTCTGATAGAGGGCCATGAGACTTAGACCTGAGTGCAAAAATGGAGGTTCTAGCCCCTTCCAGAGCTGAGATATCGAAACTCAAAAATTCGGCCCGAAAAAAAAAACGACAGTGGTACCCCTTACGTTTTTTTTTTTGGGCGAAAAATTAAGTTTCTCCAATCTTCCCAAATTCTGATAGAGGGCCATGAGACTTAGACCTGAGTTCAAAAATGGAGGTTCTAGCCCCTTCCAGAGCTGAGATATCGAAACTCAAAAATTCGGCCCGAAAAAAAAACGACAGTGGTACCCCTTACGTTTTTTTTTTTGGGCGAAAAAATAAGTTTCTCCAATCTTCCCAAATTCTGATAGAGGGCCATGAGACTTAGACCTGAGTGCAAAAATGGAGGTTCTAGCCCCTTCCAGAGCTGAGATATCGAAACTCAAAAATTCGGCCCGAAAAAAAAACGACAGTGGTACCCCTTACGTTTTTTTTTTTTGGGCGAAAAATTAAGTTTCTCCAATCTTCCCAAATTCTGATAGAGGGCCATGAGACTTAGACCTGAGTGCAAAAATGGAGGTTCTAGCCCCTTCCAGAGCTGAGATATCGAAACTCAAAAATTCGGCCCGAAAAAAAAAAACGACAGTGGTACCCCTTACGTTTTTTTTTTGGGCGAAAAATTAAGTTTCTCCAATCTTCCCAAATTCTGATAGAGGGCCATGAGCTTTAGACCTGAGTGCAAAAATGGAGGTTCTAGCCCCTTCCAGAGCTGAGATATCGAAACTCAAAAATTCGGCCCGAAAAAAAAACGACAGTGGTACCCCTTACGTTTTTTTTTTTGGGCGAAAAATTAAGTTTCTCCAATCTTCCCAAATTCTGATAGAGGGCCATGAGACTTAGACCTGAGTGCAAAAATGGAGGTTCTAGCCCCTTCCAGAGCTGAGATATCGAAACTCAAAAATTCGGCCCGAAAAAAAAACGACAGTGGTACCCCTTACGTTTTTTTTTTTTGGGCGAAAAATTAAGTTTCTCCAATCTTCCCAAATTCTGATAGAGGGCCATGAGACTTAGACCTGAGTGCAAAAATGGAGGTTCTAGCCCCTTCCAGAGCTGAGATATCGAAACTCAAAAATTCGGCCCGAAAAAAAAACGACAGTGGTACCCCTTACGTTTTTTTTTTTGGGCGAAAAATTAAGTTTCTCCAATCTTCCCAAATTCTGATAGAGGGCCATGAGACTTAGACCTGAGTGCAAAAATGGAGGTTCTAGCCCCTTCCAGAGCTGAGATATCGAAACTCAAAAATTCGGCCCGAAAAAAAAAACGACAGTGGTACCCCTTACGTTTTTTTTTTGGGGCGAAAAATTAAGTTTCTCCAATCTTCCCAAATTCTGATAGAGGGCCATGAGACTTAGACCTGAGTGCAAAAATGGAGGTTCTAGCCCCTTCCAGAGCTGAGATATCGAAACTCAAAAATTCGGCCCGAAAAAAAAACGACAGTGGTACCCCTCACGTTTTTTTTTTTGGGCGAAAAATTAAGTTTCTCCAATCTTCCCAAATTCTGATAGAGGGCCATGAGACTTAGACCTGAGTGCAAAAATGGAGGTTCTAGCCCCTTCCAGAGCTGAGATATCGAAACTCAAAAATTCGGCCCGAAAAAAAAAACGACAGTGGTACCCCTTACGTTTTTTTTTTTGGGCGAAAAATTAAGTTTCTCCAATCTTCCCAAATTCTGATAGAGGGCCATGAGACTTAGACCTGAGTGCAAAAATGGAGGTTCTAGCCCCTTCCAGAGCTGAGATATCGAAACTCAAAAATTCGGCCCGAAAAAAAAACGACAGTGGTACCCCTTACGTTTTTTTTTTTTGGGCGAAAAATTAAGTTTCTCCAATCTTCCCAAATTCTGATAGAGGGCCATGAGACTTAGACCTGAGTGCAAAAATGGAGGTTCTAGCCCCTTCCAGAGCTGAGATATCGAAACTCAAAAATTCGGCCCGAAAAAAAAACGACAGTGGTACCCCTTACGTTTTTTTTTTTGGGCGAAAAATTAAGTTTCTCCAATCTTCCCAAATTCTGATAGAGGGCCATGAGACTTAGACCTGAGTGCAAAAATGGAGGTTCTAGCCCCTTCCAGAGCTGAGATATCGAAACTCAAAAATTCGGCCCGAAAAAAAAAACGACAGTGGTACCCCTTACGTTTTTTTTTTTTGGGCGAAAAATTAAGTTTCTCCAATCTTCCCAAATTCTGATAGAGGGCCATGAGACTTAGACCTGAGTGCAAAAATGGAGGTTCTAGCCCCTTCCAGAGCTGAGATATCGAAACTCAAAAATTCGGCCCGAAAAAAAAACGACAGTGGTACCCCTTACGTTTTTTTTTGGGCGAAAAATTAAGTTTCTCCAATCTTCCCAAATTCTGATAGAGGGCCATGAGACTTAGACCTGAGTGCAAAAATGGAGGTTCTAGCCCCTTCCAGAGCTGAGATATCGAAACTCAAAAATTCGGCCCGAAAAAAAAACGACAGTGGTACCCCTTACGTTTTTTTTTTTTGGGCGAAAAATTAAGTTTCTCCAATCTTCCCAAATTCTGATAGAGGGCCATGAGACTTAGACCTGAGTGCAAAAATGGAGGTTCTAGCCCCTTCCAGAGCTGAGATATCGAAACTCAAAAATTCAGCCCGAAAAAAAAAAACGACAGTGGTACCCCTTACGTTTTTTTTTTTTGGGCGAAAAATTAAGTTTCTCCAATCTTCCCAAATTCTGATAGAGGGCCATGAGACTTAGACCTGAGTGCAAAAATGGAGGTTCTAGCCCCTTCCAGAGCTGAGATATCGAAACTCAAAAATTCGGCCCGAAAAAAAAAACGACAGTGGTACCCCTTACGTTTTTTTTTTGGGGCGAAAAATTAAGTTTCTTCAATCTTCCCAAATTCTGATAGAGGGCCATGAGACTTAGACCTGAGTGCAAAAATGGAGGTTCTAGCCCCTTCCAGAGCTGAGATATCGAAACTCAAAAATTCGGCCCGAAAAAAAAAACGACAGTGGTACCCCTTACGTTTTTTTTTTTTGGGCGAAAAATTAAGTTTCTCCAATCTTCCCAAATTCTGATAGAGGGCCATGAGACTTAGACCTGAGTGCAAAAATGGAGGTTCTAGCCCCTTCCAGAGCTGAGATATCGAAACTCAAAAATTCGGCCCGAAAAAAAAACGACAGTGGTACCCCTTACGGTTTTTTTTTTGGGCGAAAAATTAAGTTTCTCCAATCTTCCCAAAGTCTGATAGAGGGCCATGAGACTTAGACCTGAGTGCAAAAATGGAGGTTCTAGCCCCTTCCAGAGCTGAGATATCGAAACTCAAAAATTCGGCCCGAAAAAAAAAAACGACAGTGGTACCCCTTACGTTTTTTTTTTTGGGCGAAAAATTAAGTTTCTCCAATCTTCCCAAATTCTGATAGAGGGCCATGAGACTTAGACCTGAGTTCAAAAATGGAGGTTCTAGCCCCTTCCAGAGCTGAGATATCGAAACTCAAAAATTCGGCCCGAAAAAAAAACGACAGTGGTACCCCTTACGTTTTTTTTTTTGGGCGAAAAAATAAGTTTCTCCAATCTTCCCAAATTCTGATAGAGGGCCATGAGACTTAGACCTGAGTGCAAAAATGGAGGTTCTAGCCCCTTCTAGAGCTGAGATATCGAAACTCAAAAATTCGGCCCGAAAAAAAAAACGACAGTGGTACCCCTTACGTTTTTTTTTTTTGGGCGAAAAATTAAGTTTCTCCAATCTTCCCAAATTCTGATAGAGGGCCATGAGACTTAGACCTGAGTGCAAAAATGGAGGTTCTAGCCCCTTCCAGAGCTGAGATATCGAAACTCAAAAATTCGGCCCGAAAAAAAAAACGACAGTGGTACCCCTTACGTTTTTTTTTTGGGCGAAAAATTAAGTTTCTCCAATCTTCCCAAATTCTGATAGAGGGCCATGAGACTTAGACCTGAGTGCAAAAATGGAGGTTCTAGCCCCTTCCAGAGCTGAGATATCGAAACTCAAAAATTCGGCCCGAAAAAAAAAAACGACAGTGGTACCCCTTACGTTTTTTTTTTTGGGCGAAAAATTAAGTTTCTCCAATCTTCCCAAATTCTGATAGAGGGCCATGAGACTTAGACCTGAGTTCAAAAATGGAGGTTCTAGCCCCTTCCAGAGCTGAGATATCGAAACTCAAAAATTCGGCCCGAAAAAAAAACGACAGTGGTACCCCTTACGTTTTTTTTTTTGGGCGAAAAAATAAGTTTCTCCAATCTTCCCAAATTCTGATAGAGGGCCATGAGACTTAGACCTGAGTGCAAAAATGGAGGTTCTAGCCCCTTCTAGAGCTGAGATATCGAAACTCAAAAATTCGGCCCGAAAAAAAAAACGACAGTGGTACCCCTTACGTTTTTTTTTTTTGGGCGAAAAATTAAGTTTCTCCAATCTTCCCAAATTCTGATAGAGGGCCATGAGACTTAGACCTGAGTGCAAAAATGGAGGTTCTAGCCCCTTCCAGAGCTGAGATATCGAAACTCAAAAATTCGGCCCGAAAAAAAAAAACGACAGTGGTACCCCTTACGTTTTTTTTTTTTGGGCGAAAAATTAAGTTTCTCCAATCTTCCCAAATTCTGATAGAGGGCCATGAGACTTAGACCTGAGTGCAAAAATGGAGGTTCTAGCCCCTTCCAGAGCTGAGATATCGAAACTCAAAAATTCGGCCCGAAAAAAAAAACGACAGTGGTACCCCTTACGTTTTTTTTTTGGGGCGAAAAATTAAGTTTCTCCAATCTTCCCAAATTCTGATAGAGGGCCATGAGACTTAGACCTGAGTGCAAAAATGGAGGTTCTAGCCCCTTCCAGAGCTGAGATATCGAAACTCAAAAATTCGGCCCGAAAAAAAAAACGACAGTGGTACCCCTTACGTTTTTTTTTTTTGGGCGAAAAATTAAGTTTCTCCAATCTTCCCAAATTCTGATAGAGGGCCATGAGACTTAGACCTGAGTGCAAAAATGGAGGTTCTAGCCCCTTCCAGAGCTGAGATATCGAAACTCAAAAATTCGGCCCGAAAAAAAAACGACAGTGGTACCCCTTACGGTTTTTTTTTTGGGCGAAAAATTAAGTTTCTCCAATCTTCCCAAAGTCTGATAGAGGGCCATGAGACTTAGACCTGAGTGCAAAAATGGAGGTTCTAGCCCCTTCCAGAGCTGAGATATCGAAACTCAAAAATTCGGCCCGAAAAAAAAAAACGACAGTGGTACCCCTTACGTTTTTTTTTTTGGGCGAAAAATTAAGTTTCTCCAATCTTCCCAAATTCTGATAGAGGGCCATGAGACTTAGACCTGAGTTCAAAAATGGAGGTTCTAGCCCCTTCCAGAGCTGAGATATCGAAACTCAAAAATTCGGCCCGAAAAAAAAACGACAGTGGTACCCCTTACGTTTTTTTTTTTGGGCGAAAAAATAAGTTTCTCCAATCTTCCCAAATTCTGATAGAGGGCCATGAGACTTAGACCTGAGTGCAAAAATGGAGGTTCTAGCCCCTTCTAGAGCTGAGATATCGAAACTCAAAAATTCGGCCCGAAAAAAAAAACGACAGTGGTACCCCTTACGTTTTTTTTTTTTGGGCGAAAAATTAAGTTTCTCCAATCTTCCCAAATTCTGATAGAGGGCCATGAGACTTAGACCTGAGTGCAAAAATGGAGGTTCTAGCCCCTTCCAGAGCTGAGATATCAAAACTCAAAAATTCGGCCCGAAAAAAAAAAACGACAGTGGTACCCCTTACGTTTTTTTTTTGGGCGAAAAATTAAGTTTCTCCAATCTTCCCAAATTCTGATAGAGGGCCATGAGACTTAGACCTGAGTGCAAAAATGGAGGTTCTAGCCCCTTCCAGAGCTGAGATATCGAAACTCAAAAATTCGGCCCGAAAAAAAAACGACAGTGGTACCCCTTACGTTTTTTTTTTTGGGCGAAAAATTAAGTTTCTCCAATCTTCCCAAATTCTGATAGAGGGCCATGAGACTTAGACCTGAGTGCAAAAATGGAGGTTCTAGCCCCTTCCAGAGCTGAGATATCGAAACTCAAAAATTCGGCCCGAAAAAAAAACGACAGTGGTACCCCTTACGTTTTTTTTTTTGGGCGAAAAATTAAGTTTCTCCAATCTTCCCAAATTCTGATAGAGGGCCATGAGACTTAGACCTGAGTGCAAAAATGGAGGTTCTAGCCCCTTCCAGAGCTGAGATATCGAAACTCAAAAATTCGGCCCGAAAAAAAAACGACAGTGGTACCCCTTACGTTTTTTTTTTTGGGCGAAAAATTAAGTTTCTCCAATCTTCCCAAATTCTGATAGAGGGCCATGAGACTTAGACCTGAGTGCAAAAATGGAGGTTCTAGCCCCTTCCAGAGCTGAGATATCGAAACTCAAAAATTCGGCCCGAAAAAAAAACGACAGTGGTACCCCTTACGTTTTTTTTTTTGGGCGAAAAATTAAGTTTCTCCAATCTTCCCAAATTCTGATAGAGGGCCATGAGACTTAGACCTGAGTGCAAAAATGGAGGTTCTAGCCCCTTCCAGAGCTGAGATATCGAAACTCAAAAATTCGTCCCGAAAAAAAAACGACAGTGGTACCCCTTACGTTTTTTTTTTGGGCGAAAAATTAAGTTTCTCCAATCTTCCCAAATTCTGATAGAGGGCCATGAGACTTAGACCTGAGTGCAAAAATGGAGGCTCTAGCCCCTTCCAGAGCTGAGATATCGAAACTCAAAAATTCGGCCCGAAAAAAAAACGACAGTGGTACCCCTTACGTTTTTTTTTTGGGCGAAAAATTAAGTTTCTCCAATCTTCCCAAATTCTGATAGAGGGCCATGAGACTTAGACCTGAGTGCAAAAATGGAGGCTCTAGCCCCTTCCAGAGCTGAGATATCGAAACTCAAAAATTCGGCCCGAAAAAAAAAACGACAGTGGTACCCCTTACGTTTTTTTTTCTTGGCGAAAAATTAAGTTTCTCCAATCTTCCCAAATTCTGATAGAGGGCCATGAGACTTAGACCTGAGTGCAAAAGTGGAGGTTCTAGCCCCTTCCAGAGCTGAGATATCGAAACTCAAAAATTCGGCCCGAAAAAAAAACGACAGTGGTACCCCTTACGTTTTTTTTTTTTGGGCGAAAAATTAAGTTTCTCCAATCTTCCCAAATTCTGATAGAGGGCCATGAGACTTAGACCTGAGTGCAAAAATGGAGGTTCTAGCCCCTTCCAGAGCTGAGATATCGAAACTCAAAAATTCGGCCCGAAAAAAAAACGACAGTGGTACCCCTTACGTTTTTTTTTTTGGGCGAAAAATTAAGTTTCTCCAATCTTCCCAAATTCTGATAGAGGGCCATGAGACTTAGACCTGAGTGCAAAAATGGAGGTTCTAGCCCCTTCCAGAGCTGAGATATCGAAACTCAAAAATTCGGCCCGAAAAAAAAACGACAGTGGTACCCCTTACGTTTTTTTTTTTGGGCGAAAAATTAAGTTTCTCCAATCTTCCCAAATTCTGATAGAGGGCCATGAGACTTAGACCTGAGTGCAAAAATGGAGGTTCTAGCCCCTTCCAGAGCTGAGATATCGAAACTCAAAAATTCGGCCCGAAAAAAAAACGACAGTGGTACCCCTTACGTTTTTTTTTTTTTGGCGAAAAATTAAGTTTCTCCAATCTTCCCAAATTCTGATAGAGGGCCATGAGACTTAGACCTGAGTGCAAAAATGGAGGTTCTAGCCCCTTCCAGAGCTGAGATATCGAAACTCAAAAATTCGGCCCGAAAAAAAAAACGACAGTGGTACCCCTTACGTTTTTTTTTTTTGGGCGAAAAATTAAGTTTCTCCAATCTTCCCAAATTCTGATAGAGGGCCATGAGACTTAGACCAGAGTGCAAAAATGGAGGTTCTAGCCCCTTCCTGAGCTGAGATATCGAAACTCAAAAATTCGGCCCGAAAAAAAAAACGACAGTGGTACCCCTTACGTTTTGTTTTTTTGGGCGAAAAATTAAGTTTCTCCAATCTTCCCAAATTCTGATAGAGGGCCATGAGACTTAGACCTGAGTGCAAAAATGGAGGTTCTAGCCCCTTCCAGAGCTGATATATCGAAACTCAAAAATTCGGCCCGAAAAAAAAACGACAGTGGTACCCCTTACGTTTTTTTTTTTGGGCGAAAAATTAAGTTTCTCCAATCTTCCCAAATTCTGATAGAGGGCCATGAGACTTAGACCTGAGTGCAAAAATGGAGGTTCTAGCCCCTTCCAGAGCTGAGATATCGAAACTCAAAAATTCGGCCCGAAAAAAAAACGACAGTGGTACCCCTTACGTTTTTTTTTTTTTGGGCGAAAAATTAAGTTTCTCCAATCTTCCCAAATTCTGATAGAGGGCCATGAGACTTAGACCTGAGTGCAAAAATGGAGGTTCTAGCCCCTTCCAGAGCTGAGATATCGAAACTCAAAAATTCGGCCTGAAAAAAAAAACGACAGTGGTACCCCTTACGTTTTTTTTTTTGGGCGAAAAATTAAGTTTCTCCAATCTTCCCAAATTCTGATAGAGGGCCATGAGACTTAGAACTGAGTGCAAAAATGGAGGTTCTAGCCCCTTCCAGAGCTGAGATATCGAAACTCAAAAATTCGGCCCGAAAAAAAAACGACAGTGGTACCCCTTACGTTTTTTTTTTTGGGCGAAAAATTAAGTTTCTCCAATCTTCCCAAATTCTGATAGAGGGCCATGAGACTTAGACCTGAGTGCAAAAATGGAGGTTCTAGCCCCTTCCAGAGCTGAGATATTGAAACTCAAAAATTCGGCCCGAAAAAAAAACGACAGTGGTACCCCTTACGTTTTTTTTTTGGGCGAAAAATTAAGTTTCTCCAATCTTCCCAAATTCTGATAGAGGGCCATGAGACTTAGACCTGAGTGCAAAAATGGAGGTTCTAGCCCCTTCCAGAGCTGAGATATCGAAACTCAAAAATTCGGCCCGAAAAAAAAACGACAGTGGTACCCCTTACGTTTTTTTTTTTGGGCGAAAAATTAAGTTTCTCCAATCTTCCCAAATTCTGATAGAGGGCCATGAGACTTAGACCTGGGTGCAAAAATGGAGGTTCTAGCCCCTTCCAGAGCTGAGATATCGAAACTCAAAAATTCGGCCCGAAAAAAAAACGACAGTGGTACCCCTTACGTTTTTTTTTTTTGGGCGAAAAATTAAGTTTCTCCAATCTTCCCAAATTCTGATAGAGGGCCATGAGACTTAGACCTGAGTGCAAAAATGGAGGTTCTAGCCCCTTCCAGAGCTGAGATATCGAAACTCAAAAATTCGGCCCGAAAAAAAAAAACGACAGTGGTACCCCTTACGTTTTTTTTTTTTTGGGCGAAAAATTAAGTTTCTCCAATCTTCCCAAATTCTGATAGAGGGCCATGAGACTTAGACCTGAGTGCAAAAATGGAGGTTCTAGCCCCTTCCAGAGCTGAGATATCGAAACTCAAAAATTCGGCCCGAAAAAAAAACGACAGTGGTACCCCTTACGTTTTTTTTTTTTGGGCGAAAAATTAAGTTTCTCCAATCTTCCCAAATTCTGATAGAGGGCCATGAGACTTAGACCTGAGTGCAAAAATGGAGGTTCTAGCCCCTTCCAGAGCTGAGATATCGAAACTCAAAAATTCGGCCCGAAAAAAAAAAACGACAGTGGTACCCCTTACGTTTTTTTTTTTTTGGGCGAAAAATTAAGTTTCTCCAATCTTCCCAAATTCTGATAGAGGGCCATGAGACTTAGACCTGAGTGCAAAAATGGAGGTTCTAGCCCCTTCCAGAGCTGAGATATCGAAACTCAAAAATTCGGCCCGAAAAAAAAAAACGACAGTGGTACCCCTTACGTTTTTTTTTTGGGCGAAAAATTAAGTTTCTCCAATCTTCCCAAATTCTGATAGAGGGCCATGAGACTTAGACCTGAGTGCAAAAATGGAGGTTCTAGCCCCTTCCAGAGCTGAGATATCGAAACTCAAAAATTCGGCCCGAAAAAAAAACGACAGTGGTACCCCTTACGTTTTTTTTTTGGGCGAAAAATTAAGTTTCTCCAATCTTCCCAAATTCTGATAGAGGGCCATGAGACTTAGACCTGAGTGCAAAAATGGAGGTTCTAGCCACTTCCAGAGCTGAGATATCGAAACTCAAAAATTCGGCCCGAAAAAAAAACGACAGTGGTACCCCTTACGTTTTTTTTTTGGGCGAAAAATTAAGTTTCTCCAATCTTCCCAAATTCTGATAGAGGGCCATGAGACTTAGACCTGAGTGCAAAAATGGAGGTTCTAGCCCCTTCCAGAGCTGAGATATCGAAACTCAAAAATTCGGCCCGAAAAAAAAACGACAGTGGTACCCCTTACGTTTTTTTTTTTTGGGCGAAAAATTAAGTTTCTCCAATCTTCCCAAATTCTGATAGAGGGCCATGAGACTTAGACCTGAGTGCAAAAATGGAGGTTCTAGCCCCTTCCAGAGCTGAGATATCGAAACTCAAAAATTCGGCCCGAAAAAAAAACGACAGTGGTACCCCTTACGTTTTTTTTTTTGGGCGAAAAATTAAGTTTCTCCAATCTTCCCAAATTCTGATAGAGGGCCATGAGACTTAGACCTGAGTGCAAAAATGGAGGTTCTAGCCCCTTCCAGAGCTGAGATATCGAAACTCAAAAATTCGGCCCGAAAAAAAAACGACAGTGGTACCCCTTACGTTTTTTTTTTTGGGCGAAAAATTAAGTTTCTCCAATCTTCCCAAATTCTGATAGAGGGCCATGAGACTTAGACCTGAGTGCAAAAAAAAAATGGAGGTTCTAGCCCCTTCCAGAGCTGAGATATCGAAACTCAAAAATTCGGCCCGAAAAAAAAACGACAGTGGTACCCCTTACGTTTTTTTTTTGGGCGAAAAATTAAGTTTCTCCAATCTTCCCAAATTCTGATAGAGGGCCATGAGACTTAGACCTGAGTGCAAAAATGGAGGTTATAGCCCCTTCCAGAGCTGAGATATCGAAACTCAAAAATTCGGCCCGAAAAAAAAACGACAGTGGTACCCCTTACGTTTTTTTTTTTGGGCGAAAAATTAAGTTTCTCCAATCTTCCCAAATTCTGATAGAGGACCATGAGACTTAGACCTGAGTGCAAAAATGGAGGTTCTAGCCCCTTCCAGAGCTGAGATATCGAAACTCAAAAATTCGGCCCGAAAAAAAAAACGACAGTGGTACCCCTTACGTTTTTTTTTTTTTGGGCGAAAAATTAAGTTTCTCCAATCTTCCCAAATTCTGATAGAGGGCCATGAGACTTAGACCTGAGTGCAAAAATGGAGGTTCTAGCCCCTTCCAGAGCTGAGATATCAAAACTCAAAAATTCGGCCCGAAAAAAAAACGACAGTGGTACCCCTTACGTTTTTTTTTTGGGCGAAAAATTAAGTTTCTCCAATCTTCCCAAATTCTGATAGAGGGCCATGAGACTTAGACCTGAGTGCAAAAATGGAGGTTCTAGCCCCTTCCAGAGCTGAGATATCGAAACTCAAAAATTCGGCCCGAAAAAAAAAACGACAGTGGTACCCCTTACGTTTTTTTTTTTTGGGCGAAAAATTAAGTTTCTCCAATCTTCCCAAATTCTGATAGAGGGCCATGAGACTTAGACCTGAGTGCAAAAATGGAGGTTCTAGCCCCTTCCAGAGCTGAGATATCGAAACTCAAAAATTCGGCCCGAAAAAAAAACGACAGTGGTACCCCTTACGGTTTTTTTTTTTGGGCGAAAAATTAAGTTTCTCCAATCTTCCCAAAGTCTGATAGAGGGCCATGAGACTTAGACCTGAGTGCAAAAATGGAGGTTCTAGCCCCTTCCAGAGCTGAGATATCGAAACTCAAAAATTCGGCCCGAAAAAAAAAACGACAGTGGTACCCCTTACGTTTTTTTTTTTGGGCGAAAAATTAAGTTTCTCCAATCTTCCCAAATTCTGATAGAGGGCCATGAGAATTAGACCTGAGTGCAAAAATGGAGGTTCTAGCCCCTTCCAGAGCTGAGATATCGAAACTCAAAAATTCGGCCCGAAAAAAAAACGACAGTGGTACCCCTTACGTTTTTTTTTTTGGGCGAAAAATTAAGTTTCTCCAATCTTCCCAAATTCTGATAGAGGGCCATGAGACTTAGACCTGAGTGCAAAAATGGAGGTTCTAGCCCCTTCCAGAGCTGAGATATCGAAACTCAAAAATTCGGCCCGAAAAAAAAACGACAGTGGTACCCCTTACGTTTTTTTTTTTGGGCGAAAAATTAAGTTTCTCCAATCTTCCCAAATTCTGATAGAGGGCCATGAGACTTAGACCTGAGTGCAAAAATGGAGGTTCTAGCCCCTTCCAGAGCTGAGATATCGAAACTCAAAAATTCGGCCCGAAAAAAAAACGACAGTGGTACCCCTTACGTTTTTTTTTTTGGGCGAAAAATTAAGTTTCTCCAATCTTCCCAAATTCTGATAGAGGGCCATGAGACTTAGACCTGAGTGCAAAAATGGAGGTTCTAGCCCCTTCCAGAGCTGAGATATCGAAACTCAAAAATTCGGCCCGAAAAAAAAACGACAGTGGTACCCCTTACGTTTTTTTTTTTTTGGGCGTAAAATTAAGTTTCTCCAATCTTCCCAAATTCTGATAGAGGGCCATGAGACTTAGACCTGAGTGCAAAAATGGAGGTTCTAGCCCCTTCCAGAGCTGAGATATCGAAACTCAAAAATTCGGCCCGAAAAAAAAACGACAGTGGTACCCCTTACGTTTTTTTTTTTGGGCGAAAAATTTAGTTTCTCCAATCTTCCCAAATTCTGATAGAGGGCCATGAGACTTAGACCTGAGTGCAAAAATGGAGGTTCTAGCCCCTTCCAGAGCTGAGATATCGAAACTCAAAAATTCGGCCCGAAAAAAAAACGACAGTGGTACCCCTTACGTTTTTTTTTTGGGCGAAAAATTAAGTTTCTCCAATCTTCCCAAATTCTGATAGAGGGCCATGAGACTTAGACCTGAGTGCAAAAATGGAGGTTCTAGCCCCTTCCAGAGCTGAGATATCGAAACTCAAAAATTCGGCCCGAAAAAAAAACGACAGTGGTACCCCTTACGTTTTTTTTTTTGGGCGAAAAATTAAGTTTCTCCAATTTTCCCAAATTCTGATAGAGGGCCATGAGACTTAGACCTGAGTGCAAAAATGGAGGTTCTAGCCCCTTCCAGAGCTGAGATATCGAAACTCAAAAATTCGGCCCGAAAAAAAAACGACAGTGGTACCCCTTACGTTTTTTTTTTGGGCGAAAAATTAAGTTTCTCCAATCTTCCCAAATTCTGATAGAGGGCCATGAGACTTAGACCTGAGTGCAAAAATGGAGGTTCTAGCCCCTTCCAGAGCTGAGATATCGAAACTCAAAAATTCGGCCCGAAAAAAAAACGACAGTGGTACCCCTTACGTTTTTTTTTTTGGGCGAAAAATTAAGTTTCTCCAATCTTCCCAAATTCTGATAGAGGGCCATGAGACTTAGACCTGAGTGCAAAAATGGAGGTTCTAGCCCCTTCCAGAGCTGAGATATCGAAACTCAAAAATTCGGCCCGAAAAAAAAACGACAGTGGTACCCCTTACGTTTTTTTTTTTGGGCGAAAAATTAAGTTTCTCCAATCTTCCCAAATTCTGATAGAGGGCCATGAGACTTAGACCTGAGTGCAAAAATGGAGGTTATAGCCCCTTCCAGAGCTGAGATATCGAAACTCAAAAATTCGGCCCGAAAAAAAAACGACAGTGGTACCCCTTACGTTTTTTTTTTTGGGCGAAAAATTAAGTTTCTCCAATCTTCCCAAATTCTGATAGAGGGCCATGAGACTTAGACCTGAGTGCAAAAATGGAGGTTCTAGCCCCTTCCAGAGCTGAGATATCGAAACTCAAAAATTCGGCCCGAAAAAAAAACGACAGTGGTACCCCTTACGGTTTTTTTTTTTTTGGGCGAAAAATTAAGTTTCTCCAATCTTTCCAAATTCTGATAGAGGGCCATGAGACTTAGACCTGAGTGCAAAAATGGAGGTTCTAGCCCCTTCCAGAGCTGAGATATCGAAACTCAAAAATTCGGCCCGAAAAAAAAACGACAGTGGTACCCCTTACGTTTTTTTTTTTGGGCGAAAAATTAAGTTTCTCCAATCTTCCCAAATTCTGATAGAGGGCCATGAGACTTAGACCTGAGTGCAAAAATGGAGGTTCTAGCCCCTTCCAGAGCTGAGATATCGAAACTCAAAAATTCGGCCCGAAAAAAAAACGACAGTGGTACCCCTTACGTTTTTTTTTTTGGGCGAAAAATTAAGTTTCTCCAATCTTCCCAAATTCTGATAGAGGGCCATGAGACTTAGACCTGAGTGCAAAAATGGAGGTTCTAGCCCCTTCCAGAGCTGAGATATCGAAACTCAAAAATTCGGCCCGAAAAAAAAACGACAGTGGTACCCCTTACGTTTTTTTTTTTGGGCGAAAAATTAAGTTTCTCCAATCTTCCCAAATTCTGATAGAGGGCCATGAGACTTAGACCTGAGTGCAAAAATGGAGGTTCTAGCCCCTTCCAGAGCTGAGATATCGAAACTCAAAAATTCGGCCCGAAAAAAAAACGACAGTGGTACCCCTTACGTTTTTTTTTTTGGGCGAAAAATTAAGTTTCTCCAATCTTCCCAAATTCTGATAGAGGGCCATGAGACTTAGACCTGAGTGCAAAAATGGAGGTTCTAGCCCCTTCCAGAGCTGAGATATCGAAACTCAAAAATTCGGCCCGAAAAAAAAACGACAGTGGTACCCCTTACGTTTTTTTTTTTGGGCGAAAAATTAAGTTTCTCCAATCTTCCCAAATTCTGATAGAGGGCCATGAGACTTAGACCTGAGTGCAAAAATGGAGGTTCTAGCCCCTTCCAGAGCTGAGATATCGAAACTCAAAAATTCGGCCCGAAAAAAAAACGACAGTGGTACCCCTTACGTTTTTTTTTTTGGGCGAAAAATTAAGTTTCTCCAATCTTCCCAAATTCTGATAGAGGGCCATGAGACTTAGACCTGAGTGCAAAAATGGAGGTTCTAGCCCCTTCCAGAGCTGAGATATCGAAACTCAAAAATTCGGCCCGAAAAAAAAACGACAGTGGTACCCCTTACGTTTTTTTTTTTTTGGGCGAAAAATTAAGTTTCTCCAATCTTCCCAAATTCTGATAGAGGGCCATGAGACTTAGACCTGAGTGCAAAAATGGAGGTTCTAGCCCCTTCCAGAGCTGAGATATCGAAACTCAAAAATTCGGCCCGAAAAAAAAAACGACAGTGGTACCCTTACGTTTTTTTTTTTTGGGCGAAAAATTAAGTTTCTCCAATCTTCCCAAATTCTGATAGAGGGCCATGAGACTTAGACCTGAGTGCAAAAATGGAGGTTCTAGCCCCTTCCAGAGCTGAGATATCGAAACTCAAAAATTCGGCCCGAAAAAAAAACGACAGTGGTACCCCTTACGTTTTTTTTTTTTGGGCGAAAAATTAAGTTTCTCCAATCTTCCCAAATTCTGATAGAGGGCCATGAGACTTAGACCTGAGTGCAAAAATGGAGGTTCTAGCCCCTTCCAGAGCTGAGATATCGAAACTCAAAAATTCGGCCCGAAAAAAAAACGACAGTGGTACCCCTTACGTTTTTTTTTTTGGGCGAAAAATTAAGTTTCTCCAATCTTCCCAAATTCTGATAGAGGGCCATGAGACTTAGACCTGAGTGCAAAAATGGAGGTTCTAGCCCCTTCCAGAGCTGAGATATCGAAACTCAAAAATTCGGCCCGAAAAAAAAACGACAGTGGTACCCCTTACGTTCTTTTTTTTTGGGCGAAAAATTAAGTTTCTCCAATCTTCCCAAATTCTGATAGAGGGCCATGAGACTTAGACCTGAGTGCAAAAATGGAGGTTCTAGCCCCTTCCAGAGCTGAGATATCGAAACTCAAAAATCCGGCCCGAAAAAAAAACGACAGTGGTACCCCTTACGTTTTTTTTTTTTGGGCGAAAAATTAAGTTTCTCCAATCTTCCCAAATTCTGATAGAGGGCCATGAGACTTAGACCTGAGTGCAAAAATGGAGGTTCTAGCCCCTTCCAGAGCTGAGATATCGAAACTCAAAAATTCGGCCCGAAAAAAAAACGACAGTGGTACCCCTTACGTTTTTTTTTTTGGGCGAAAAATTAAGTTTCTCCAATCTTCCCAAATTCTGATAGAGGGCCATAAGACTTAGACCTGGGTGCAAAAATGGAGGTTCTAGCCCCTTCCAGAGCTGAGATATCGAAACTCAAAAATTCGGCCCGAAAAAAAAAAACGACAGTGGTACCCCTTACGTTTTTTTTTTTGGGCGAAAAATTAAGTTTCTCCAATCTTCCCAAATTCTGATAGAGGGCCATGAGACTTAGACCTGAGTGCAAAAATGGAGGTTCTAGCCCCTTCCAGAGCTGAGATATCGAAACTCAAAAATTCGGCCCGAAAAAAAACCGACAGTGGTACCCCTTACGTTTTTTTTTTTTGGGCGAAAAATTAAGTTTCTCCAATCTTCCCAAATTCTGATAGAGGGCCATGAGACTTAGACCTGAGTGCAAAAATGGAGGTTCTAGCCCCTTCCAGAGCTGAGATATCGAAACTCAAAAATTCGGCCCGAAAAAAAAACGACAGTGGTACCCCTTACGTTTTTTTTTTGGGGCGAAAAATTAAGTTTCTCCAATCTTCCCAAATTCTGATAGAGGGCCATGAGACTTAGACCTGAGTGCAAAAATGGAGGTTCTAGCCCCTTCCAGAGCTGAGATATCGAAACTCAAAAATTCGGCCCGAAAAAAAAACGACAGTGGTACCCCTTACGTATTTTTTTTTTTGGGCGAAAAATTAAGTTTCTCCAATCTTCCCAAATTCTGATAGAGGGCCATGAGACTTAGACCTGAGTGCAAAAATGGAGGTTCTAGCCCCTTCCAGAGCTGAGATATCGAAACTCAAAAATTCGGCCCGAAAAAAAAACGACAGTGGTACCCCTTACGTTTTTTTTTTTGGGCGAAAAATTAAGTTTCTCCAATCTTCCCAAATTCTGATAGAGGGCCATGAGACTTAGACCTGAGTGCAAAAATGGAGGTTCTAGCCCCTTCCAGAGCTGAGATATCGAAACTCAAAAATTCGGCCCGAAAAAAAAAACGACAGTGGTACCCCTTACGTTTTTTTTTTTGGGCGAAAAATTAAGTTTCTCCAATCTTCCCAAATTCTGATAGAGGGCCATGAGACTTAGACCTGAGTGCAAAAATGGAGGTTCTAGCCCCTTCCAGAGCTGAGATATCGAAACTCAAAAATTCGGCCCGAAAAAAAAACGACAGTGGTACCCCTTACGTTTTTTTTTTTGGGCGAAAAATTAAGTTTCTCCAATCTTCCCAAATTCTGATAGAGGGCCATGAGACTTAGACCTGAGTGCAAAAATGGAGGTTCTAGCCCCTTCCAGAGCTGAGATATCGAAACTCAAAAATTCGGCCCGAAAAAAAAAACGACAGTGGTACCCCTTACGTTTTTTTTTTTTGGGCGAAAAATTAAGTTTCTCCAATCTTCCCAAATTCTGATAGAGGGCCATGAGACTTAGACCTGAGTGCAAAAATGGAGGTTCTAGCCCCTTCCAGAGCTGAGATATCGAAACTCAAAAATTCGGCCCGAAAAAAAAAACGACAGTGGTACCCTTACGTTTTTTTTTTTTGGGCGAAAAATTAAGTTTCTCCAATCTTCCCAAATTCTGATAGAGGGCCATGAGACTTAGACCTGAGTGCAAAAATGGAGGTTCTAGCCCCTTCCAGAGCTGAGATATCGAAACTCAAAAATTCGGCCCGAAAAAAAAACGACAGTGGTACCCCTTACGTTTTTTTTTTTGGGCGAAAAATTAAGTTTCTCCAATCTTCCCAAATTCTGATAGAGGGCCATGAGACTTAGACCTGAGTGCAAAAATGGAGGTTCTAGCCCCTTCCAGAGCTGAGATATCGAAACTCAAAAATTCGGCCCGAAAAAAAAACGACAGTGGTACCCCTTACGTTTTTTTTTTTGGGCGAAAAATTAAGTTTCTCCAATCTTCCCAAATTCTGATAGAGGGCCATGAGACTTAGACCTGAGTGCAAAAATGGAGGTTCTAGCCCCTTCCAGAGCTGAGATATCGAAACTCAAAAATTCGGCCCGAAAAAAAAACGACAGTGGTACCCCTTACGTTTTTTTTTTTGGGCGAAAAATTAAGTTTCTCCAATCTTCCCAAATTCTGATAGAGGGCCATGAGACTTAGACCTGAGTGCAAAAATGGAGGTTCTAGCCCCTTCCAGAGCTGAGATATCGAAACTCAAAAATTCGGCCCGAAAAAAAAACGACAGTGGTACCCCTTACGTTTTTTTTTTTGGGCGAAAAATTAAGTTTCTCCAATCTTCCCAAATTCTGATAGAGGGCCATGAGACTTAGACCTGAGTGCAAAAATGGAGGTTATAGCCCCTTCCAGAGCTGAGATATCGAAACTCAAAAATTCGGCCCGAAAAAAAAACGACAGTGGTACCCCTTACGTTTTTTTTTTTGGGCGAAAAATTAAGTTTCTCCAATCTTCCCAAATTCTGATAGAGGGCCATGAGACTTAGACCTGAGTGCAAAAATGGAGGTTCTAGCCCCTTCCAGAGCTGAGATATCGAAACTCAAAAATTCGGCCCGAAAAAAAAACGACAGTGGTACCCCTTACGTTTTTTTTTTTGGGCGAAAAATTAAGTTTCTCCAATCTTCCCAAATTCTGATAGAGGGCCATGAGACTTAGACCTGAGTGCAAAAATGGAGGTTCTAGCCCCTTCCAGAGCTGAGATATCGAAACTCAAAAATTCGGCCCGAAAAAAAAACGACAGTGGTACCCCTTACGTTTTTTTTTTTGGGCGAAAAATTAAGTTTCTCCAATCTTCCCAAATTCTGATAGAGGGCCATGAGACTTAGACCTGAGTGCAAAAATGGAGGCTCTAGCCCCTTCCAGAGCTGAGATATCGAAACTCAAAAATTCGGCCCGAAAAAAAAAACCGACAGTGGTACCCCTTACGTTTTTTTTTTTGGCGAAAAATTAAGTTTCTCCAATCTTCCCAAATTCTGATAGAGGGCCATGAGACTTAGACCTGAGTGCAAAAATGGAGGTTCTAGCCCCTTCCAGAGCTGAGATATCGAACTAAAATCGGCCCGCGAAAAAAAAACGACAGTGGTACCCCTTACGTTTTTTTTTTTGGGCGAAAAATTAAGTTTCTCCAATCTTCCCAAATTCTGATAGAGGGCCATGAGACTTAGACCTGAGTGCAAAAATGGAGGTTCTAGCCCCTTCCAGAGCTGAGATATCGAAACTCAAAAATTCGGCCCGAAAAAAAAACGACAGTGGTACCCCTTACGGTTTTTTTTTTTTGGGCGAAAAATTAAGTTTCTCCAATCTTCCCAAATTCTGATAGAGGGCCATGAGACTTAGACCTGAGTGCAAAAATGGAGGTTCTAGCCCCTTCCAGAGCTGAGATATCGAAACTCAAAAATTCGGCCCGAAAAAAAAACGACAGTGGTACCCCTTACGTATTTTTTTTTTTGGGCGAAAAATTAAGTTTCTCCAATCTTCCCAAATTCTGATAGAGGGCCATGAGACTTAGACCTGAGTGCAAAAATGGAGGTTCTAGCCCCTTCCAGAGCTGAGATATCGAAACTCAAAAATTCGGCCCGAAAAAAAAACGACAGTGGTACCCCTTACGTTTTTTTTTTTGGGCGAAAAATTAAGTTTCTCCAATCTTCCCAAATTCTGATAGAGGGCCATGAGACTTAGACCTGAGTGCAAAAATGGAGGTTCTAGCCCCTTCCAGAGCTGAGATATCGAAACTCAAAAATTCGGCCCGAAAAAAAAAACGACAGTGGTACCCCTTACGTTTTTTTTTTGGGCGAAAAATTAAGTTTCTCCAATCTTCCCAAATTCTGATAGAGGGCCATGAGACTTAGACCTGAGTGCAAAAATGGAGGTTCTAGCCCCTTCCAGAGCTGAGATATCGAAACTCAAAAATTCGGCCCGAAAAAAAAACGACAGTGGTACCCCTTACGTTTTTTTTTTTGGTTGAAAAATTAAGTTTCTCCAATCTTCCCAAATTCTGATAGAGGGCCATGAGACTTAGACCTGAGTGCAAAAATGGAGGTTCTAGCCCCTTCCAGAGCTGAGATATCGAAACTCAAAAATTCGGCCCGAAAAAAAAACGACAGTGGTACCCCTTACGTTTTTTTTTTTGGGCGAAAAATTAAGTTTCTCCAATCTTCCCAAATTCTGATAGAGGGCCATGAGACTTAGACCTGAGTGCAAAAATGGAGGTTCTAGCCCCTTCCAGAGCTGAGATATCGAAACTCAAAAATTCGGCCCGAAAAAAAAAACGACAGTGGTACCCTTACGTTTTTTTTTTTTGGGCGAAAAATTAAGTTTCTCCAATCTTCCCAAATTCTGATAGAGGGCCATGAGACTTAGACCTGAGTGCAAAAATGGAGGTTCTATTCTAGCCCCTTCCAGAGCTGAGATATCGAAACTCAAAAATTCGGCCCGAAAAAAAAACGACAGTGGTACCCCTTACGTTTTTTTTTTTGGGCGAAAAATTAAGTTTCTCCAATCTTCCCAAATTCTGATAGAGGGCCATGAGACTTAGACCTGAGTGCAAAAATGGAGGTTCTAGCCCCTTCCAGAGCTGAGATATCGAAACTCAAAAATTCGGCCCGAAAAAAAAACGACAGTGGTACCCCTTACGTTTTTTTTTTTGGGCGAAAAATTAAGTTTCTCCAATCTTCCCAAATTCTGATAGAGGGCCATGAGACTTAGACCTGAGTGCAAAAATGGAGGTTCTAGCCCCTTCCAGAGCTGAGATATCGAAACTCAAAAATTCGGCCCGAAAAAAAAACGACAGTGGTACCCCTTACGTTCTTTTTTTTTGGGCGAAAAATTAAGTTTCTCCAATCTTCCCAAATTCTGATAGAGGGCCATGAGACTTAGACCTGAGTGCAAAAATGGAGGTTCTAGCCCCTTCCAGAGCTGAGATATCGAAACTCAAAAATCCGGCCCGAAAAAAAAACGACAGTGGTACCCCTTACGTTTTTTTTTTTTGGGCGAAAAATTAAGTTTCTCCAATCTTCCCAAATTCTGATAGAGGGCCATGAGACTTAGACCTGAGTGCAAAAATGGAGGTTCTAGCCCCTTCCAGAGCTGAGATATCGAAACTCAAAAATTCGGCCCGAAAAAAAAACGACAGTGGTACCCCTTACGTTTTTTTTTTTGGGCGAAAAATTAAGTTTCTCCAATCTTCCCAAATTCTGATAGAGGGCCATAAGACTTAGACCTGGGTGCAAAAATGGAGGTTCTAGCCCCTTCCAGAGCTGAGATATCGAAACTCAAAAATTCGGCCCGAAAAAAAAAAACGACAGTGGTACCCCTTACGTTTTTTTTTTTGGGCGAAAAATTAAGTTTCTCCAATCTTCCCAAATTCTGATAGAGGGCCATGAGACTTAGACCTGAGTGCAAAAATGGAGGTTCTAGCCCCTTCCAGAGCTGAGATATCGAAACTCAAAAATTCGGCCCGAAAAAAAACCGACAGTGGTACCCCTTACGTTTTTTTTTTTTGGGCGAAAAATTAAGTTTCTCCAATCTTCCCAAATTCTGATAGAGGGCCATGAGACTTAGACCTGAGTGCAAAAATGGAGGTTCTAGCCCCTTCCAGAGCTGAGATATCGAAACTCAAAAATTCGGCCCGAAAAAAAAACGACAGTGGTACCCCTTACGTTTTTTTTTTGGGGCGAAAAATTAAGTTTCTCCAATCTTCCCAAATTCTGATAGAGGGCCATGAGACTTAGACCTGAGTGCAAAAATGGAGGTTCTAGCCCCTTCCAGAGCTGAGATATCGAAACTCAAAAATTCGGCCCGAAAAAAAAACGACAGTGGTACCCCTTACGTATTTTTTTTTTTGGGCGAAAAATTAAGTTTCTCCAATCTTCCCAAATTCTGATAGAGGGCCATGAGACTTAGACCTGAGTGCAAAAATGGAGGTTCTAGCCCCTTCCAGAGCTGAGATATCGAAACTCAAAAATTCGGCCCGAAAAAAAAACGACAGTGGTACCCCTTACGTTTTTTTTTTTGGGCGAAAAATTAAGTTTCTCCAATCTTCCCAAATTCTGATAGAGGGCCATGAGACTTAGACCTGAGTGCAAAAATGGAGGTTCTAGCCCCTTCCAGAGCTGAGATATCGAAACTCAAAAATTCGGCCCGAAAAAAAAAACGACAGTGGTACCCCTTACGTTTTTTTTTTTGGGCGAAAAATTAAGTTTCTCCAATCTTCCCAAATTCTGATAGAGGGCCATGAGACTTAGACCTGAGTGCAAAAATGGAGGTTCTAGCCCCTTCCAGAGCTGAGATATCGAAACTCAAAAATTCGGCCCGAAAAAAAAACGACAGTGGTACCCCTTACGTTTTTTTTTTTGGGCGAAAAATTAAGTTTCTCCAATCTTCCCAAATTCTGATAGAGGGCCATGAGACTTAGACCTGAGTGCAAAAATGGAGGTTCTAGCCCCTTCCAGAGCTGAGATATCGAAACTCAAAAATTCGGCCCGAAAAAAAAAACGACAGTGGTACCCCTTACGTTTTTTTTTTTTGGGCGAAAAATTAAGTTTCTCCAATCTTCCCAAATTCTGATAGAGGGCCATGAGACTTAGACCTGAGTGCAAAAATGGAGGTTCTAGCCCCTTCCAGAGCTGAGATATCGAAACTCAAAAATTCGGCCCGAAAAAAAAAACGACAGTGGTACCCTTACGTTTTTTTTTTTTGGGCGAAAAATTAAGTTTCTCCAATCTTCCCAAATTCTGATAGAGGGCCATGAGACTTAGACCTGAGTGCAAAAATGGAGGTTCTAGCCCCTTCCAGAGCTGAGATATCGAAACTCAAAAATTCGGCCCGAAAAAAAAACGACAGTGGTACCCCTTACGTTTTTTTTTTTTGGGCGAAAAATTAAGTTTCTCCAATCTTCCCAAATTCTGATAGAGGGCCATGAGACTTAGACCTGAGTGCAAAAATGGAGGTTCTAGCCCCTTCCAGAGCTGAGATATCGAAACTCAAAAATTCGGCCCGAAAAAAAAACGACAGTGGTACCCCTTACGTTTTTTTTTTTGGGCGAAAAATTAAGTTTCTCCAATCTTCCCAAATTCTGATAGAGGGCCATGAGACTTAGACCTGAGTGCAAAAATGGAGGTTCTAGCCCCTTCCAGAGCTGAGATATCGAAACTCAAAAATTCGGCCCGAAAAAAAAACGACAGTGGTACCCCTTACGTTTTTTTTTTTGGGCGAAAAATTAAGTTTCTCCAATCTTCCCAAATTCTGATAGAGGGCCATGAGACTTAGACCTGAGTGCAAAAATGGAGGTTCTAGCCCCTTCCAGAGCTGAGATATCGAAACTCAAAAATTCGGCCCGAAAAAAAAACGACAGTGGTACCCCTTACGTTTTTTTTTTTGGGCGAAAAATTAAGTTTCTCCAATCTTCCCAAATTCTGATAGAGGGCCATGAGACTTAGACCTGAGTGCAAAAATGGAGGTTATAGCCCCTTCCAGAGCTGAGATATCGAAACTCAAAAATTCGGCCCGAAAAAAAAACGACAGTGGTACCCCTTACGTTTTTTTTTTTGGGCGAAAAATTAAGTTTCTCCAATCTTCCCAAATTCTGATAGAGGGCCATGAGACTTAGACCTGAGTGCAAAAATGGAGGTTCTAGCCCCTTCCAGAGCTGAGATATCGAAACTCAAAAATTCGGCCCGAAAAAAAAACGACAGTGGTACCCCTTACGTTTTTTTTTTTTGGGCGAAAAATTAAGTTTCTCCAATCTTCCCAAATTCTGATAGAGGGCCATGAGACTTAGACCTGAGTGCAAAAATGGAGGTTCTAGCCCCTTCCAGAGCTGAGATATCGAAACTCAAAAATTCGGCCCGAAAAAAAAAAACGACAGTGGTACCCCTTACGTTTTTTTTTTTTGGGCGAAAAATTAAGTTTCTCCAATCTTCCCAAATTCTGATAGAGGGCCATGAGACTTAGACCTGAGTGCAAAAATGGAGGCTCTAGCCCCTTCCAGAGCTGAGATATCGAAACTCAAAAATTCGGCCCGAAAAAAAAAACGACAGTGGTACCCCTTACGGTTTTTTTTTTGGCGAAAAATTAAGTTTCTCCAATCTTCCCAAATTCTGATAGAGGGCCATGAGACTTAGACCTGAGTGCAAAAATGGAGGTTCTAGCCCCTTCCAGAGCTGAGATATCGAAACTCAAAAATTCGGCCCGAAAAAAAAACGACAGTGGTACCCCTTACGTTTTTTTTTTTTGGCCGAAAAATTAAGTTTCTCCAATCTTCCCAAATTCTGATAGAGGGCCATGAGACTTAGACCTGAGTGCAAAAATGGAGGCTCTAGCCCCTTCCAGAGCTGAGATATCGAAACTCAAAAATTCGGCCCGAAAAAAAAACGACAGTGGTACCCCTTACGTTTTTTTTTTTGGGCGAAAAATTACGTTTCTCCAATCTTCCCAAATTCTGATAGAGGGCCATGAGACTTAGACCTGAGTGCAAAAATGGAGGCTCTAGCCCCTTCCAGAGCTGAGATATCGAAACTCAAAAATTCGGCCCGAAAAAAAAAACCGACAGTGGTACCCCTTACGTTTTTTTTTTTTGGCGAAAAATTAAGTTTCTCCAATCTTCCCAAATTCTGATAGAGGGCCATGAGACTTAGACCTGAGTGCAAAAATGGAGGTTCTAGCCCCTTCCAGAGCTGAGATATCGAAACTCAAAAATTCGGCCCGAAAAAAAAACGACAGTGGTACCCCTTACGTTTTTTTTTTTGGGCGAAAAATTAAGTTTCTCCAATCTTCCCAAATTCTGATAGAGGGCCATGAGACTTAGACCTGAGTGCAAAAATGGAGGTTCTAGCCCCTTCCAGAGCTGAGATATCGAAACTCAAAAATTCGGCCCGAAAAAAAAACGACAGTGGTACCCCTTACGGTTTTTTTTTTTTGGGCGAAAAATTAAGTTTCTCCAATCTTCCCAAATTCTGATAGAGGGCCATGAGACTTAGACCTGAGTGCAAAAATGGAGGTTCTAGCCCCTTCCAGAGCTGAGATATCGAAACTCAAAAATTCGGCCCGAAAAAAAAACGACAGTGGTACCCCTTACGTATTTTTTTTTTTGGGCGAAAAATTAAGTTTCTCCAATCTTCCCAAATTCTGATAGAGGGCCATGAGACTTAGACCTGAGTGCAAAAATGGAGGTTCTAGCCCCTTCCAGAGCTGAGATATCGAAACTCAAAAATTCGGCCCGAAAAAAAAACGACAGTGGTACCCCTTACGTTTTTTTTTTTGGGCGAAAAATTAAGTTTCTCCAATCTTCCCAAATTCTGATAGAGGGCCATGAGACTTAGACCTGAGTGCAAAAATGGAGGTTCTAGCCCCTTCCAGAGCTGAGATATCGAAACTCAAAAATTCGGCCCGAAAAAAAAAACGACAGTGGTACCCCTTACGTTTTTTTTTTTGGGCGAAAAATTAAGTTTCTCCAATCTTCCCAAATTCTGATAGAGGGCCATGAGACTTAGACCTGAGTGCAAAAATGGAGGTTCTAGCCCCTTCCAGAGCTGAGATATCGAAACTCAAAAATTCGGCCCGAAAAAAAAACGACAGTGGTACCCCTTACGTTTTTTTTTTTTGGTTGAAAAATTAAGTTTCTCCAATCTTCCCAAATTCTGATAGAGGGCCATGAGACTTAGACCTGAGTGCAAAAATGGAGGTTCTAGCCCCTTCCAGAGCTGAGATATCGAAACTCAAAAATTCGGCCCGAAAAAAAAACGACAGTGGTACCCCTTACGTTTTTTTTTTTTGGGCGAAAAATTAAGTTTCTCCAATCTTCCCAAATTCTGATAGAGGGCCATGAGACTTAGACCTGAGTGCAAAAATGGAGGTTCTAGCCCCTTCCAGAGCTGAGATATCGAAACTCAAAAATTCGGCCCGAAAAAAAAAACGACAGTGGTACCCCTTACGTTTTTTTTTTTTGGGCGAAAAATTAAGTTTCTCCAATCTTCCCAAATTCTGATAGAGGGCCATGAGACTTAGACCTGAGTGCAAAAATGGAGGTTCTAGCCCCTTCCAGAGCTGAGATATCGAAACTCAAAAATTCGGCCCGAAAAAAAAACGACAGTGGTACCCCTTACGTTTTTTTTTTTGGGCGAAAAATTAAGTTTCTCCAATCTTCCCAAATTCTGATAGAGGGCCATGAGACTTAGACCTGAGTGCAAAAATGGAGGTTCTAGCCCCTTCCAGAGCTGAGATATCGAAACTCAAAAATTCGGCCCGAAAAAAAAACGACAGTGGTACCCCTTACGTTTTTTTTTTTGGGCGAAAAATTAAGTTTCTCCAATCTTCCCAAATTCTGATAGAGGGCCATGAGACTTAGACCTGAGTGCAAAAATGGAGGTTCTAGCCCCTTCCAGAGCTGAGATATCGAAACTCAAAAATTCGGCCCGAAAAAAAAACGACAGTGGTACCCCTTACGTTTTTTTTTTTGGGCGAAAAATTAAGTTTCTCCAATCTTCCCAAATTCTGATAGAGGGCCATGAGACTTAGACCTGAGTGCAAAAATGGAGGTTATAGCCCCTTCCAGAGCTGAGATATCGAAACTCAAAAATTCGGCCCGAAAAAAAAACGACAGTGGTACCCCTTACGTTTTTTTTTTTGGGCAAAAAATTAAGTTTCTCCAATCTTCCCAAATTCTGATAGAGGGCCATGAGACTTAGACCTGAGTGCAAAAATGGAGGTTCTAGCCCCTTCCAGAGCTGAGATATCGAAACTCAAAAATTCGGCCCGAAAAAAAAACGACAGTGGTACCCCTTACGTTTTTTTTTTTTGGGCGAAAAATTAAGTTTCTCCAATCTTCCCAAATTCTGATAGAGGGCCATGAGACTTAGACCTGAGTGCAAAAATGGAGGTTCTAGCCCCTTCCAGAGCTGAGATATCGAAACTCAAAATTTCGGCCCGAAAAAAAAAAACGACAGTGGTACCCCTTACGTTTTTTTTTTTTGGGCGAAAAATTAAGTTTCTCCAATCTTCCCAAATTCTGATAGAGGGCCATGAGACTTAGACCTGAGTGCAAAAATGGAGGCTCTAGCCCCTTCCAGAGCTGAGATATCGAAACTCAAAAATTCGGCCCGAAAAAAAAACGACAGTGGTACCCCTTACGTTTTTTTTTTTGGGCGAAAAATTAAGTTTCTCCAATCTTCCCAAATTCTGATAGAGGGCCATGAGACTTAGACCTGAGTGCAAAAATGGAGGCTCTAGCCCCTTCCAGAGCTGAGATATCGAAACTCAAAAATTCGGCCCGAAAAAAAAAACGACAGTGGTACCCCTTACGGGTTTTTTTTTGGCGAAAAATTAAGTTTCTCCAATCTTCCCAAATTCTGATAGAGGGCCATGAGACTTAGACCTGAGTGCAAAAATGGAGGTTCTAGCCCCTTCCAGAGCTGAGATATCGAAACTCAAAAATTCGGCCCGAAAAAAAAACGACAGTGGTACCCCTTACGTTTTTTTTTTTTGGCCGAAAAATTAAGTTTCTCCAATCTTCCCAAATTCTGATAGAGGGCCATGAGACTTAGACCTGAGTGCAAAAATGGAGGCTCTAGCCCCTTCCAGAGCTGAGATATCGAAACTCAAAAATTCGGCCCGAAAAAAAAACGACAGTGGTACCCCTTACGTTTTTTTTTTTGGGCGAAAAATTACGTTTCTCCAATCTTCCCAAATTCTGATAGAGGGCCATGAGACTTAGACCTGAGTGCAAAAATGGAGGCTCTAGCCCCTTCCAGAGCTGAGATATCGAAACTCAAAAATTCGGCCCGAAAAAAAAAACCGACAGTGGTACCCCTTACGTTTTTTTTTTTTTGGCGAAAAATTAAGTTTCTCCAATCTTCCCAAATTCTGATAGAGGGCCATGAGACTTAGACCTGAGTGCAAAAATGGAGGTTCTAGCCCCTTCCAGAGCTGAGATATCGAAACTCAAAAATTCGGCCCGAAAAAAAAACGACAGTGGTACCCCTTACGTTTTTTTTTTTGGGCGAAAAATTAAGTTTCTCCAATCTTCCCAAATTCTGATAGAGGGCCATGAGACTTAGACCTGAGTGCAAAAATGGAGGTTCTAGCCCCTTCCAGAGCTGAGATATCGAAACTCAAAAATTCGGCCCGAAAAAAAAACGACAGTGGTACCCCTTACGGTTTTTTTTTTTGGCGAAAAATTAAGTTTCTCCAATCTTCCCAAATTCTGATAGAGGGCCATGAGACTTAGACCTGAGTGCAAAAATGGAGGTTCTAGCCCCTTCCAGAGCTGAGATATCGAAACTCAAAAATTCGGCCCGAAAAAAAAACGACAGTGGTACCCCTTACGTATTTTTTTTTTTGGGCGAAAAATTAAGTTTCTCCAATCTTCCCAAATTCTGATAGAGGGCCATGAGACTTAGACCTGAGTGCAAAAATGGAGGTTCTAGCCCCTTCCAGAGCTGAGATATCGAAACTCAAAAATTCGGCCCGAAAAAAAAACGACAGTGGTACCCCTTACGTTTTTTTTTTTGGGCGAAAAATTAAGTTTCTCCAATCTTCCCAAATTCTGATAGAGGGCCATGAGACTTAGACCTGAGTGCAAAAATGGAGGTTCTAGCCCCTTCCAGAGCTGAGATATCGAAACTCAAAAATTCGGCCCGAAAAAAAAAACGACAGTGGTACCCCTTACGTTTTTTTTTTTGGGCGAAAAATTAAGTTTCTCCAATCTTCCCAAATTCTGATAGAGGGCCATGAGACTTAGACCTGAGTGCAAAAATGGAGGTTCTAGCCCCTTCCAGAGCTGAGATATCGAAACTCAAAAATTCGGCCCGAAAAAAAAACGACAGTGGTACCCTTACGTTTTTTTTTTTGGGCGAAAAATTAAGTTTCTCCAATCTTCCCAAATTCTGATAGAGGGCCATGAGACTTAGACCTGAGTGCAAAAATGGAGGTTCTAGCCCCTTCCAGAGCTGAGATATCGAAACTCAAAAATTCGGCCCGAAAAAAAAACGACAGTGGTACCCCTTACGTTTTTTTTTTTGGGCGAAAAATTAAGTTTCTCCAATCTTCCCAAATTCTGATAGAGGGCCATGAGACTTAGACCTGAGTGCAAAAATGGAGGTTCTAGCCCCTTCCAGAGCTGAGATATCGAAACTCAAAAATTCGGCCCGAAAAAAAAACGACAGTGGTACCCCTTACGTTTTTTTTTTTGGGCGAAAAATTAAGTTTCTCCAATCTTCCCAAATTCTGATAGAGGGCCATGAGACTTAGACCTGAGTGCAAAAATGGAGGTTCGAGCCCCTTCCAGAGCTGAGATATCGAAACTCAAAAATTCGGCCCGAAAAAAAAACGACAGTGGTACCCCTTACGTTTTTTTTTTTGGGCGAAAAATTAAGTTTCTCCAATCTTCCCAAATTCTGATAGAGGGCCATGAGACTTAGACCTGAGTGCAAAAATGGAGGTTCTAGCCCCTTCCAGAGCTGAGATATCGAAACTCAAAAATTCGGCCCGAAAAAAAAACGACAGTGGTACCCCTTACGTTTTTTTTTTTGGGCGAAAAATTAAGTTTCTCCAATCTTCCCAAATTCTGATAGAGGGCCATGAGACTTAGACCTGAGTGCAAAAATGGAGGTTCTAGCCCCTTCCAGAGCTGAGATATCGAAACTCAAAAATTCGGCCCGAAAAAAAAACGACAGTGGTACCCCTTACGTTTTTTTTTTTGGGCGAAAAATTAAGTTTCTCCAATCTTCCCAAATTCTGATAGAGGGCCATGAGACTTAGACCTGAGTGCAAAAATGGAGGTTCTAGCCCCTTCCAGAGCTGAGATATCGAAACTCAAAAATTCGGCCCGAAAAAAAAACGACAGTGGTACCCCTTACGTTTTTTTTTTTGGGCGAAAAATAA